>NW_024081664.1:422961-533933 GCF_003009895.1 Hyaena hyaena
TAGTTCTTCCTGATGGATGGACCCTGTAATTATTATGAGGTGCCCTTCTTCATCTCTTGTTATTGTCTTTAATTTAAAGTCCAGTTGTCTGATATAAGTATTGCTACTCCGGCTTTCTTTTGATTTCCTGTAGCATGATAGATATTTCTCCATCCCCTTACTTTTAATCTGAAGGTATCTTCCAGGCTAAAATGAGTTTCTTGTAGACAGCATATAGATGGATTTTGTTTTTTTATCCATTCTACCACCCTATTTCTTTTGATTGGAGCATTCAGCCCATTTACATTCAGTGTTATTATTGAAATATGTGGGTTTAGAGTCTTTGTATCTTTTGTAGAGTTCATGTTTGTGGTGGTGTCTCTGGTATCTTTGTTCCTTGCAACCTTTCCTTCAGAGCATCCCCCTCAGGATTTCTTGTAGGCCTGGCTTCGTGGTGACAAATTCTTTCAATTTCTGTTTTCTTGGAAAGGTTTTTATCTCTCCTTCTATTTTGAATGACAGGCTTGCTGGATAGAGGATTCTTGGCTACATATTTTTTCTGTTCATCACATTGAAGGTCTCCTGCCATTCCTTTCTGGCCTGCCAAGTTTCAGTAGATAGGTCTGTCACCACTCTGATAGGTTTCCCTTTGTATGTTAAGGCCCTTTTCTCCCTAGCTGCTTTCAAAATTCTCTCCTTGTCCTTATATTTTGCCAGTTTCACTATGATATTTCTGGCATTATTTTTAAAATCAGTTTACCTTTAAGTAAATATTTTAACATTCAATCAACATCCATTTAGTTATTTAACTTATTTTATATGAGGAACTGTTAGAAGTTATTATCAGCATAGATTCCATATCATTACAATTCTAATTCAAGGTATCATTGACATTTAAGTGAACTTCTTTTTTTGGAATTCTATTTAGAATATTTCTACCATGTTTAAAAATATCATATTGTAATTTTGATGTTAAAATGTGGTATCTGTATGTAAAATTATTTTAAGAGAAACTGTAACAACTACAGTGTCCTAAATTATTTTTCCTTGTATTTTTATTATCATGAATGCATTCTCTTCAGGAACTCCATTTGTAGACTGCATCATATTTCTCTAATCTCCAAATGAACCCATATGCTTTCTTTTCTTTTTTTCTTTTTTGAAATATTTTATCTCTACATTCTAGGGGAGTAATTTCAACGTGCAATTTTTCATTGTAGCAATTTTACCATTTAATGTCTATAGTTTAAATTTTTATTTCTTCTCTTTATAAATTTTTAATAATTGTGTCATTCTTCTTTTTCCTTTTGCATATTTAAAATTTTTATTTACATGCTATTTTATGTTCATAATTTATATGGATCTTGCAATACTATTAGTTTCATTTGGATATTCTATATGTTATCTCAATTTGTCCTTTTGTATTATAAATCTTTCCAATGCTTCATGTTGGGATTGTGCTTAACATTCACTATGTATATAAAAATAGCAAGAAAATTACAAATTTCATAAGGGACAATGTGTATTAAGGTTTGATTTCACTGTAATCAGTAGCCAAAATGACTTGCAGCCTAATTTTGGCTAACACAAAAATAATTCTAAAAACGTGTTTTAAAGTTTATTTACTAATCTCTACCTACTTCTAAGAACTTGATAATGTACCCCCATATTACAAAATCTTAAGATTCTCTACATAGTGGTTTAGGGGTGCCTAGTTGGCTCAGTTTAGTTAAGTATCCAACTCTTGATTTCAGCTTAGGTCATGATCTCATGGTTTCTGGGAACAAGCTTCGCATCAGGTTCAGAGCTGATAGCACGGAGCCTACTTGGGATTCTCTCTCCCTCTTTGCCCCTCCCCTACTCATGCTCTCTATCTCTCTCAAAATAAACATAAAGAAAAAAAGAATCTCCACATAGTGGTTTATTGGTTGTATTCATCTATTTCTTTCTTGTTAATTGTATCTTCACAGAAAAAAGTCTTCTGTTCTTTCAGCTAAATCCAGTGTCTACCCATCAATAATGGCCTGTTATTAGACTTAGACAAATCTACAAATGTAAGCAAAATATTTGGGGGGCACTAAAATGTAGTTTCATAGTTAACTGAGGTTTGTTGGAAAGAGTGGCTAGATATTGTGCCGGTAGACAATCAATCAAGCTTATTTAAATCAGTCTTATATTAATAACATTCTTTTCCTTTCCATGTTGAATCAGTTTCCCATTAAGAGCATCTCCATCTGTGACATTTTTCATTCATTCCCTCAGGTGATGATTGTAAGGAAGTGTGGCCAGGTATCTTATTTCCCTTTCCAGCCATTTCAGAAACTCTGAAAAGTAAAACTAGCCCCAATTATACTTTAAATATTTAAATATTGGGGGGGCGCCTGGGTGGCTTAGTTGGTTAAGCGTCCGACTTTCGCTTAGGTCATGATCTCGCGGTTCGTGGGTTCGGGCCCCGCGTCGGGCTCTGTGCTGACGGCCAGCTCAGAGCCTGGAGCCTATTTCGGTCTGTGACTCCCTCTCTCTCTGACCCTCCCCTGCTCACGCTGTCTCTCTCTCTCTCTCTCCTAAAAAATAAATTTAAAAAAAAACATTTAAATATTTAAATATTGGGAAATAGTATATTTAATTAAACTTGTTATTTTAATTTTTTAAAGCTTTTTTATTATTTATTTTTGAGAAAGAGACAGAGAGAGACAGAGCATGAGTGGGGAAGGAGTATAGAGAGAAAACACAGAATCTGTAGCAGGCTCCAGGCTCTGAACTGCCAGCACAGAGCTCGATGAGGGGCTCAAACTCACAAACCATGAGATCATGACCTAAGCTGAAGTTGGATGGTCAACCGACTGAGCCACCCAGGTGCCCTGGAAATAGTATATTTTAAATGTAAATTCTTTTAAAATAAAAAATAAATGGATAGACATGTAAATTTTAAACTCCCAAGGATTCTTTTTGTGAAAACACATGAACAAGTCTCAAATATGTTTTTCTTTTCTTAAGTGGGCATGTGCAAACATAGTGTCTGCATTCTCCTTTATTCATTTACTCTTTTCTGGAGCTTCAATGCTTTTACAGAAATGTTATTTTTTTTAATGTTTTATTTATTTCTGAGAGAGAGAGAGACAGTGTGAGCAGGGGAGGGTCAGAGAGAGAGGGAGACACAGAATCCGAAACAGGCTCCAGGCTCCAAGCTAGCTGTCAGCACAGAGCCTTATGCGAGTCTCAAACCCACATACTGTAAGATCATGACCTGAGCCGAAGTCGGACGCCCAACCGATTGAGCCACCCAGGTGCCCCTGCAGAAGTTTTTTAAATGGCCAGAATTATACTTTTGTACAAGGGCAGTCTACTATTTTTCTTCTTTGTTAATGCTGCCATGATTCCCCAAATTATCAGACAATTAAATTATTTAATTTCACATCTTATTATAATACAACCATCCCTGAGCTCACAAAAGCCTGCTAAGGGTGTACCCTACATGAGCCACTCATTTCTTCATTTCTCAATAAGATCATACCATTCTCATTTTCTTGGCAGTTGCCACATTGCCTCTATTTTCTCCTGTCACTTTTCTTACTTAGAGTTGGTTCTTATTTTCTCTGGATCTGGTACAGAGGTCTCTTACCACTGAATCTTTCTCCAATGCAACTCATATTTTGAAACTGAGTCCATAAGGGAAAAGCATTGCATATAGGCATGTGGTATGTATGGACACCTCCCCACAACAACCACTTTACCTGCTCCCAGACAATGAGTAGATGCTGAATCTACATCTAGAATCTTTTCTTGTTAGTTGTCCTGGTGACATTTAGCTCAATTTCCATGATGTTCCATCCATGTTCATCACCTTTAGTTATTCTTTTTATTTTAATGTTTATTTATTTTAGAGAAAGAGAGAGAGATTGAGAGAGAGAGAGAGAAGGGGAGAGAGAGAGACAGAGAGAGAGAGAGAGAGAGACAGAGCATGAACAGGGAAAGAGCAGAGAGAGAGAGAGGGAGGGAGACACAGAATCCGAAGCAGGCTCCAGGCTCTGAGCTGTCAGCACAGTGCCCGATGCAGGGTTTGAACTCACAAACTGTGAGATCATGACCTGAGCTGAAGTCAGACGCTTAACCGACTGAGCCACCCAGGCACCCCTAGTTATTCTTTTAGTAGTCTTCTGTTTTGTTATTGTTTTTGTTTTTGTTTTTTGTTATTTGAATAAATAACAAAAATCTGTGCTTTAAAGTTTACATTCAACTTGGAAACAAAACTGTGGACATATATAACTATGGTATAAGTCTGGTTTCCAGTTGGTCTGCAGAAGTACAGGGAATGAAGCACATGGAAACCTTAATTTATTTACCTGCAAAGTTGGGTGTCAAGCTAATCCTCATTATTATGTTAATAAGCATCTGTCCGAATCCTCCTTCTCTCACATTTCAGTCATTATACTTCTGTCTAATACTTCTATACTCTGAGCTAGCTGTCAGCACAGAGCCTGATGCAGGGCTCGAACCCACGAACTGTGAGATCATGACCTGAGCTGGTCAGACACTTAACCGACTGAGTTACTCAGGCACCACCCCCCAACACTTTTTATAAAATTGAATAACAACAGAATGATGTGGAAGGTGACATAAAAATGACATCAAATACAAGCAAAACAGATTATCCAATTTGACATTCATAAAATTATATTTCAGTAAATATAATTAGAACAAATATAATATGGGCAAAATTACAAAAAGTTGTACATTAGTCCCTTATCACTGAATTTATGTGCATAGTTAGAATGCTTCATTTCTGTTATGCTCACATTGCTTGTTTTCTGTTATTGAAGTGAACAAAATATTTTGAAAGGGTGATTTCTACTATTAATCCTCTATATGTCTCCTTAGGCAATTGCTTTGTGTATAAATACTTAAATGTTTCTAATGTGAGCTTATTTCATGTTTATTTTTTATTTTTAATTTTTTTAAGGTTATTTATTTTTGAGAGAAAGATAAAGACAGAGTACAAGCAAGGGAGGGGCAGAGAGAGAGGGAAACACAGCATCCAAAGCAGACGCCAGGCTCTGAGCTGTCCACACAGAGCCCAATGTGCTCAAACCACGAAATGGGAGATCATGACCAAACCTGAAGTCTGACGCTTAACTGACTGAGCCACCCAGGTGCCCCTGGTTTCATGTTTATTCAGTTACATAATGTGTGTTGGATTCATGATTCATGACAACACTATTTGCAAGGGATACAGTACAATAAAATTGTTTCTGCCTTTCGTTTTAATAATAATCACAATAAAATAAAGTCTCAGGGAGGTATAAAAGGTAACAAATGACTAAATATTTAAGACAGTTTTAGCAATATCAAGAAAGTCATTTCAAACTTTTTATCTCAAACAAAAGAGGTGCTGTTATATTTTCAAATTGTGAGAAAATGTATCAATGATCTATTTGTAGCCTGTTCCAATAATGTATCCTATGTGATTATCACTAAGTTTAAATAATAATGTTACAAAAAAAATCTACAGAGTATTCTATTCACTTATCTTCTTTTATTGAAAAATAAAATATAAAATATTTTATTAAAGTTGTAAGGGTTTTTTTTACAACTAATTACAGAAATACAATATAAAGACCACAAACTTCATTAATAATTACTGGCAATTCTTGAATGTGCCATAACATTTATAGAATCACGCTTCCTCCATTCTCATATATGTTTTTGTCCTTTAAATGTATCTGACATTGATAAACATGGTGCTCTCCTTCCTTGTAGGTGGTTTTATAGACATTAAAATATTGAAAATATTGGATAAATAAGCAAATATGACTGTCAATTTTTTAAGTGGAGGCCAAATTGATATCTTGCAGAAATAAAAAGAGTTCATTCCACTTTCTCAAGAGACATTTTCCCTTCAATAACACATATCTCAATATGCAATAGTTGCTGTTTCTACAAGCTTCCACATGGGAATAAGATTTAATGTAATGCATTAGATTTTGTGTATTTCATATTTTCTATAAATACATAAATCATTCAATTACTGACATTTTATATCAGCATATCTTGAATGGGTGTGTGAAACTTCCTGGGTTTGGGGAACAACCAGAACACATTTCTACACAAAACTTAAACTTCAGTCCACAAATTTGACAACGAAATGCTCATGCTGTATTCACATAAGAACTGGTTGAATTTGTGAGTCTTGAAATTGAAGGGAGCATTTCTTCCAATGATACATATACAGCAATTTCTCATGTTAATAATAAGAAAATTAATTAAACTGAAAATAAAAATACTTTGCCAGCTTCCTTTTTTTTCTGATCTACTCTTCAATAATCATAGCCAGTTTCTGAAATGTGAAGTTAATTGGGGCTTTGGAAAGTAATACTTGAGTTACCTACCTTCTTTATTGCAGAATCACCCAGTATTTTAAACAAATATCTTTGATGTAGTCTTTTTTTGATATTTTAGCAACTGGATATGTTTTCATATATTTACATAAGCATGAATCTATCTATCTATCTATCTATCTGTTTATCTAATCATCTTTTTGTTTAACCTAATCATTGCCTAGTGTATCCTAGTGTCCTAGTATGTTACTTTATACGCCCACAAAACACTCATATTTACTTGCAAAATCCTGAACATCTGCTTCTGTCAGTATCTTAGTCTAATATTCTGTATTTCATAGAAGTCTTTTGGATTTGATATTTTTCTCTGGGTTTTGTTAATAAATGATGCTATGTTTTAATGGTCATATTTTTCATTAGTCTTTACATATTTGTAAATGTTGAACTGAACTTTTAGGACTTCACCATCAATCATGGCTACCAATCAAGCATAATATAAATAAGATTATTCTGAGTGAAACTAGAAAGGACCTTATAAGTCATTATTTTTTCCAAATCAATTATATAGTCATCCTTTACTTGACTACTACTGTGGAATTGTGAAAAGTTGATTTGTTCTGTTAAAAGAAATACAGTGAAGCTGGTCTTACTACCAGATTAGAGTAAAACAATATAAATTTTATATCCTTAAGTTAGCAAACAAAGTCAATTTAAATATAAAAGTAGCCTTAAATAAAAATAATTTTGAAAGTAACTATGCATATGATTATTCATATGTCCTCAGACTTTTATTCACCTTAGGGTAAATATGACAAACCCAAATATCTTAAATAATAAGCCTAAAATACCACACATTTTAGTAGAGTTTTATTGTAATACCTAATATGTATCTTGCTCCAATAATTATGAATACTCCCTTTATAAAATTACAAACGGTTGTATTAGTGTCTGTGCTTATCATTTTTATCTTAACATTTTCCATTCTCCTATTTTGTAACATTATTGTTTTCACTGGTTAATCTTGAATCTCAGGATTTAAGTTAAAGAATATCAAAGGGGCATGACTTAGCTAAAGGAAAATACAAGACCCAAAGATAGTTACCAAGATCTGGGGGGAAACTTTTGAGGCATCTTTCAAATCATGAATATTTTTTATTATATGAAAAAAGTTTCATAATATTGGATATGATCATGATTTTACTTTGTCTTTACTTAAAAGTTAAGCATGGTTACAAGTGGTATATGTAAAGGCCCAGTGAACAAGATTTGGACTGTGGTAGGTTAACAATGTGTCAACATAACTAAGCTGGACTTGTATTTTTCCAGTATTATATTTGGTTTATATTTCCAAACACATGAAATTACAAGAGATATTTTGTGTGGAAATGAAACAGTAGCCCTATTACTTTTAAGTTTCCAATTTGGACCAAGGCACAAAATAGCTCTTCTAACTCACACAGCTTGCCAATCATCTACTGAACATTTTTTTTTTCTTTTCTTTTCTTTTCCTCTAGAAGAATAAGTAGATGTGCTGCAAGTCTAACACTTGATGAATCTTCTACTTCACCTTTTTTGATGCCTCAGTCACAACAGTTATCAAATCCATAGTGAAATGTCCAACATTTCTCACAAATATCTGCATAAACAAAGTTGAAGTTTTCAGAGTGGAACAAAATTCTGATTCCTGTCTGGCTTTGGGAGTCCCACACACATTCACGGTTCATCTCTCATTTCTTTTCCCACATTGCCTTCATCTTCATTTCCCAACTGCCTGGATTCCTGATGGTTTTGTTTCTAATTAACCTCTGATACAACTAATAAACAAAAAAATATATGTCCATAAAACACACTATTTGGTGTCATGAAGATTGCAGTTTAAATGACAATCTAATCATTTATGAATTATCTATTTGGTAACAGTGCTGAAAGCCCTTCACGCCTCAATTTTCTTTCTTGGAAAATGAATCTAATAATAACTAGCTCAAAAGATTGTTTTGGCAAATAAATGAGATAAAATATGCAAAGTGCTTTTGTTATTATGTGAACTCTTCAGGGAGCACTCAGACAAAGTCAAATACAACCTATTGGGAAAAATTTTTTTTTAAATTACTTGATTTAAAGTTAAAAAAAAACTATTAGTATTTTTTATGAATAATTTCCTATATGTAAATGGTTCAAATCTTTATGTTTTCAAGAACACCTGAACAAGAAATTATACTATCCTACTTTAAAGGAAAATCAATTTCTGAGTATCATTTCAGAAATGTATTTGATATTGGAATAGCATGAGAAATATAAGACATCTCTCAAAACAAGCAAATATTTATGCTTATAAATGTAGGAATTATCTCTTTTAAAACTATCAGGTACATTAAAATATAAATATATTTTCGTTTGGGGGATGAGTAGGTTCAGAAAGTCTTAGAAATTTCAAATGAAGTCATAAAACTCTGAAAGGGGATTATACGATGAAAATATGGATAGCATTTTGTTTTCTTAGTTTAAAGTGTTTATTTCTTCATTTGACACACAGAAAGAACATGTGGTGGGGAAGGGCAGAAGGAGAGAGAATAACAAGTAGACCTCACCATCAGCGCAGAACCCTGCACAAGAGCTTGAACTTATAAAACTGTGAGATCATGACCTGAGACGAAATCAAGGGTTGGTTGCTCAACCAACTGAGCTAGCCAGGCACCTCATGGTATTTTAAATTTCAACTATACTCAAGAATAATGAGGAAAAAAAAACTTCACCAAGATGTGATATATCTATATCTACAACTATATCTATATCTATCTATATTTAGAGAGAGAGAGAAACTTACCCTTAATTATTGCATTTTCAATTTATAGGACACTTTTACTTTAGGTTTTTTTTTTTTTCAAATTTAGCAATATTGCAAAATAGATACTACCATTCTCATGTTGAAATTTTTAGAGACCTTACCATTTATTAGTGTCAAAGCTATGAATTGTCTGTCCAAATTCATTATGATAGAATTGTATATCAAAATCTCTGAGGCTATTATGAATCGTATCACTTTAGAAATTATAAAATACTAAACAATAGTGTATTTTAAGATGTGAATGTAAATGAGTAGGGGAATCCTCTTTATATCCCAAAAGACAAGGATTTGAAATATTTTCCCGGTAATTCCTACACAAAGAAGGGGAAATAAAATAAATAGACACTTTAAGGTACCAAAAAAGCTGTGCTCTATATAGTCAGTCCCTGACTGAGTAGCAGGCTGTTAAATCTTTTACAGATTGAGTTTGCATTAATGTTACATAAAGATGTTGTACTAATATGTTTCTGAACTCTCCCTGTGGCTATAACATTTCAAAACACAGTAACAAGTATTATATAGGTGTGTGGAAATCACTCTGTCTGCCTTGCACCTCTCAGTGTTCTTCTAATTCAGCATTATCCTTCTTAAGGTGACTAAATCAATGGAAACTCCCACTGCTCACCTATTTTTGTTAATCATTTCACTTTTATTGAACGGCAACAAGGAAAAAAATACTTAAAAGTACCAACCAAATTAAAATCCTAAGAAAGATTACATTATGCCCAGAATTGAGATTTAATTCAGCAATAAAATACCAGAGTTCATAGAACTAAAAAAATTTTTAAAAAAGTTTCTAAAATAGTGTAATAGGAATGAAGAGCAGTAGAAAAGAGAAAGAGAGGAAAATTCAGGAAATGAGAATAGGGTGTACTGAGGGAGCTAAGGAAGATGTCAAATAGTAGAATAATTTAGTCTGGAGACATGGCTTGAGAACTGCTTTGTGGAGGTATTTTTTTATAAACAGTTTACAAGGTGCAGTTTCCCTATGATTTATGTATTTTGAAAGTGAATTTCTCTTTGTACTTTGTTTTGAAGACAGACATGTTAGCAACTGTTATCAAATTTTATATGCTTCTCTTTCTCTATAAAAATATGAAGAAATTTTTCCAACTATCCTATTGAGTACACTAAAATAAGGCTGAGGCAGAACTTTTTATCATAATTTTCTGAGATAATTAGACAATCAGACATCAACAGAAATTATATACATTTTTATCATCTTTATACTTGGTTTCATAAAAGATCATTGCACTCTCTTCTATAGTATAATTTAACAATGCTAGAAAATGCAGTCTTATATGATACTATAAGAAAATATAAAATTTTGACAAACAATAAAAATACTGATATGTAACAAAATTACAGAATGTTTAAATATAACATTTCAGTTAAAGACTAATTTAGCTCAGATATGTATTATCTCTCTTTTAAAGTTTGTTAATGAATATAGGAATCTTATTTAACTATAAGCAAACATAGAAAATGCTTAAGATATTGGACAATAAAAAGCTTAAAGTTATAAATCTATATTTGTTGTTGCTCTTCTTGATCAACCTATTTCTTTTCCTTTCTAGGGAGGAGACAGAAATAATATATTTGAGAGAGCAACTGAAGAAATAATGAATCCAAATTGCACGTGCGTGTGTGTGTGTTTGTAAATGTGTGTGCACATGTGTATGTATTAATAATGCTTCACTATGTAGCAGATAGTCTAGAGGAACTTTCTACTTATTTTAATTTTAAGTCAGGCCACCTAGTCAAATATATAAGTCAGGGCCACTCTGATATTTCAGAAGATGAAAATCAGAGAAGTTACTTTGCTTCTTAAGATCACGTAACTAACCAGGAAGAGGAGGAGTGAAAATTTCACACCAAATTTTTATGACACCAAAGCTACTTGTATTTTTCCTACTAAACTATGTTCCATGCTCTGTATTATGTATGACAGTTTGGACATGGGCAGATGATTGAAATAGCCATACTTGAAAGTGTTTTTGAAAGCAAAGTATACTTTTCAAGTATTATTGCTTCTCCCCATTTCTAGTTGTATTTAAAAATGTTTATCTGTGTTGCATGGGTGTTATATTCAGTGGAAATTAAAAGCATTAAGACATTGAATATTTATCTAAAACACACTTAAATATAGTAAAAACTTATTGAGGTGGGAGTTCACCGAACATGAGTGCATGATCTTTAGCTGGTAACTTGCACGAGCTTAATCAAAATTGCTTATAATGGAAAAATGCAATCAACATTTAGTCTTCTCTTCCTCATGGTTAAAATAGGGGCATTTTCCTCCATTCTCTACCTTCCAAAATATGGAAAAAAAATGAATATAATCACTAATATAAATCCTTCAAATGGCCCTTATCTTTGATGAGGAAATTAGTCCATTTTCTCATTGCCTTAAATGCCAAACATTAATCACAAAGGAAATTCAATCAAAACCAAAATGAAATACTACTATGCACATATTAGAATGCCCAAACTAAAACAATTGACAAGTACCAATTGTTGGCAAGGGCCTTGTTTGGCTGGGACTATAACCCTTTGCTGATGAAAAGGTAAAACTGCAAAAACAATTAGAAAACAGTTTGGCATTATCTTACAAATATAAATATGCACTTATCTTAAAACCCACCAATTATATTCCTAGATATTTACCTAAAAGAAATGCAAAAAACATTCATACATGCATACATATCTTCCACAAAAACATGTATAGGTATGATTAAGACATCATTCATAATATTCTGAATGTAGAAGCAACTCAAATATCCATCAGCTGGTGATCAGGTACTGATACAGGGTATCGGTACATTTGCATACTATTAAAAAATCAATAGGAAAAACTACATACTCAAACATGCAACATGACTGAATTTCAGATACATTAAACTAAGGGAATTCAAGCCAGACATGGAAGACCATATACTGAATAATTGTATTTACATTTATATTGCATTCACTAAACTGAAAATAATAAACAAACAAACAAACAAATGGATATATGTATATATGTAAGTATTTATGTAAGAACAGCAAAAGAGCAATGATGTTCAAGGAACTGGGAGAGGCCATAAGATTGATTTATCAGCTCAGGATATATTTTGGAGGTGATGGGACCATTCTATATCTTGGTGACCATTGCATGATTATATGCATATGTCAAAACTCATCAATTATTACACTTAAAATTGGTGAATTTTGATGTGTATATATCCTATCTCAATAAATGAATTCTATATGGTTTCTCCTCTAGAAAACAAGCATGCTTTCAAAATAATGTTAATCAAAATTTACTTACTCTTAGATTTGGGCAATTATTTAGCTTTTGTGTCCTGGTTATGAAAATATTTATACTAATAACTCCTTCTGACATAGAAAATAAGTTGATATTCTTAAGTGAATGCAAACATGCCTTAGAACCTACTAGCTTAGGGATCTTAAATGTTTTCAGTCCTAAGAACCAAATGTAATGCTGGTTAAGATACAAACCCTTGCCTTCAGTTCCCAGAGAATATGGTCTAGTTGTCATGGGTTAGCCCATGAATTTACATTTCTAACAAGATCCCAGGTGAATCTATTGTTGCAAGTACATGAACCATACGAAGAGTTACACTGCACTAGTGTGTTGTTGATTGTTGATCTTAGATAAGATTTGTGTAACGTGTAGGTTCTAAAGTCTATACCTTTTCTGCCAATAGCCAAGTTCACTAGCCTTTCTTTTCTAAAGGAGTCCCAACCAGAAGGCCCTTGTGGTTTTTTGGATCTTGGGGGCTCAGATGAGGGAGAAGGAAAGGGGCAAGGAGTGGAAAATAGTGAGCACTGAATCAGAGTCAAGAAAAGTGTCTCAAGTTTCCCACCTCTCCACTGGATAAGGAGATCTCAACAGAGGCAACCGAGGACAGCCTCTGCTAAAATCCAGCCCACCCCAACACCCATAGAAAGGCTTCTAAATGGAGGTATCTGGATATGCATAAAAGCAGGGCATGGGTGGAAGGGATGAGGAGGAGAGAGTTGCTGAGTCCTTGATAGCGACTCTTTAAGACTCTGCAAAGCACTGTCTATAAACTAAGTCTGTGTAAAGAGGGCAGCTTTCTTCTGTGAGGCCTGCCGGGTAAAGCCTTTGTCACTGACTACTCTCAGACCTCAAAAATCTCACGAACAGCTCCCTGGGGGCAGTCGCTAATATCTCAGGTGTGTCCAGATGGTCTACAATGATCTCAGTAACATATTTGGAACTTTGATGCTGGCTGGCTGGCCTCTCTTCAGTTGGACTCTTATTGTAGACTACCTACTACTGGCATTTGAAAGGACATATTGTTGGAAATTTATTACAATTCGAGATAAGGCAGCTGTGGTCATCGCTATGGTATTAATTACCCCTCACAAGGATTATTAAAAATGCTTCCTATGTGGCCTTTCTTTTTTCACTATTGCCATGTCACAGTCAGACCTAAACCACAAACCATATTGTCTTAAAAATTACAACTCCGTTCACGTAATACCTTTCCTCAAATTATAGAGCAATTTTCCATTTCATTTAGAAGAGTAAGTGAACTCATTACTCATTACTACTTTCAATAAAGTCATAAAAGAACCAGACCCTGCTTACCTATCTGCTTCCTCTCCTCCTCTCCTTCTTTATTATTATGCAGATAACATTGGCCTTTGTTCCTATTTTTCAAAAATGACAATGATTTTCAGTGTAATTTCCTCAGAGGGCATTAGATGACTATTGTTACCTGACTGCCCATGTAACTTGAATTACTCAGAAACACATTTTTCTGTTGTATTTTTTTTCCCAAAATTTCTTGAAGGAAATTACTTGTTAATTATACATGCCTTTATCACACCTGATTGTAAGGTTTCTGACAGAAGGACACTTGTCTGTAACTCACTTGAAGCTAGATGGCAAGTTACATTGCTGTTATCATGGCAGGTCTAATATGTATCATTTATAAAATTACCATATATATTGGAGTTAATGCTTTGTTTTGGTTCTTATTATTTAAATATATTAGAAAATACATTTTCTACCCATAGTCATTGCAGTTGTTCATCATAAAATCTTTGACCATAATCAAATTTTGCAAAGGTTTTAAACATAATCAGAACTCAAATACTTTTAGGAACTGTTATTTAATATTTTCTTGCAACATTGTTTTGTTTATATTTTTATAACTGATAAAATTATGCATTTCTACTTTCTTTTGTGTATTTTATTAGCTTACCTTTTGAACATAAGTGAATTATTTCCCCTTTACAAGTCTTACAGTGCAATGAAGAACAATTCTCGAATGATAATATTGACAGTTCTGAATCATGATTTAAGCTATAGCCCACTTTCCAAGACAATAATAATACAGATTAACAGTTCATCTAGGAGCATTTCATGAGTGTGAAAGAAAAATAAGCTGAAATATGCTTCCCAAATAAAATGAAATAGAGGCTAGACCACAATTAGGCACCAGGATATAATAATGAGAATAGGTTTGCCTAACACTTGAATGCTGAACTAGTGGCATACAAGTAAAACATAACAAAACCAACCAAACAAAAAACCATCCGTCTCAAAACCTTTTTTAGGACCCAATCCCCAGCCAGTCTGAAAGGTTTATAACGTTAGGCTAGCAGAATCCAAAGCAAACAAGCAAGAGACTACAGACAGATAAGAACTTGAGGCAAATACAAAATGAGAACGAAAATAAAAGTCTATCTGACACCGGGGACTCGGGATAAGGAGACTAAGGAAGGAGAGCTAAAAGCTTTTTATCAACACAGCCAACCCCGGAAAAATCAATGGACCCCAGGGAACTATACATGTGTTTTCTTGTGTGCCTATCCTCTCTGATTCCCATACAGGATACTAAAGGGGCTGGTAATTCAAGTGGGGAATCTAGGATTTAAATGCCATACAGTATTTTTCAAAGATATTAATCAGCTAGTCTGCATTAATAAAATACAATACAAAAAATCATACATAAAACATGCATGGATATATACTGTATTCATGAAATAAGACAATGTAGAAAACTCATGACAATGACTTTTTTTGAGTTGGACAGTTAATGACTTGATCATCTAGGAGAATAAAGAGGATAAGAAACCTTAATATAAGGCAGTAATTTGCTGTTTCAAATGGTTCTGGAGGTTATCATCTTAACTACTGAATATATTATGACAGTAATTCAAATTGCTCCATCAAGTAATTTTGTAACACAGCATCCTCAACATATCTACGCCTTTAATATGGTAATAGTCTAAACAGATAAATTCAAAATGAAAATTTAAGACTCCATGTTTGTGGTAAACTACTACGTAAAATATAACTGTACACAGATAAATGACAAATTGTTTCTCATGGTTATGAGCCCCATATTTAAATATGTGTGTGTGTGTGTGTGTGTGTGTGTGTGTGTGTGTGTGTATGTGCGTGCGCGCGCGAAGGGCGTAGAATCTTTTAACGATATATTTTTGTACTTGCTGTTTAAAACATATTCAAAAAGAATTGGCATAATCATTTTAGGGAATTCCAAGACTGAGCACCTATTATTCATAGATCTAAATTCATAGATCTAAATCCATATTGTAATGATCAGGAATCCTACAAATATTTTGAAGTTCCACTTGTAAACACACAATAGTAAACTTCCTCACATGCCTTAAAATTAGATATGGCCATGTTATTTGCCTGGCCATTGGAGTGTGAGTGGCAGTAACCCATGGCATTGTTTAGAGGCCTTGGAGGCCTAAGATATCATTTCCTATATCTGCTTCTTCGATGATACTGTTAGTGCAAAGACTTGTCAAGATAAGCATTTTCTGCCTAAATCCCTGACTTAGGAAAACAAGCAGAACCTTCAGGTATTGAGGTGGTTGTGTAGCATGGGGAAATAAAACATGGGATGCATCACTAAGCTTGGTGGAGGAAAAGATTATAACTTCAGCATAACTAGTTTATCCTTACTCCTATAACAACCAAGACCCAATTCTCATGCTGATCCTGTGATTTTGCTATGAGTTACACTGTTACTCAATTGCTATCCCAAAAAAGAAGTATTAAGATCAGCTAGGAGGCTCTTTTTACAAAATTAGGTTAAAAAACATTCTTTGAGAACCTGAAGCATAAAAGATGAGGAGTGAGGGAAATACAATTTTGCTATATCCAAGAGGACAAGACTTGGTGATTTTTCTTCATTGTGATCACTCAGAACCAAATATAATTATTTATATTCTAGCATCAGTAACAAGAAAGAAATTAGTACCATATTGGATATATGAGATTTAGAAAGATGGGTTTGATACACACATACACACACACAACTGTATTTATACATATATGTTGCATATATCTGCATTAATATATTTATATAAATATACTGAAAAGTGGGCATTTATTAAAATAATCATCTTGCCTATTGGTATAGTCATAGATTAAAACCTATTGTACAATTTTCTCTGTTTTCCTCCTTTTAATATTCAGTAAATGGAATCACAATGCATATATTTTTCTGTGCCTGTTTATTTAGCACAGCATTTTTGCCAGGTTTACCTACATTTTTGTGTGTAACCAGAATTTGGTTATAGGTTGTTTTCACATGATACATGATGTCTAGTGCTCTATCATATACATATATAAAAATATTTTATGCATTCTATTGTTGATATTTTCATTGCTTAAAAGGGACTATTATTAAAAATGTTGTTATGAAAAACACTGTACATTTCTTACACTGAACATGTGAAAGCATTTTTGAAGAATATATGCATGAAATTTTAATTTTTAGAACAATGTTTATGCCTATGTTTAATTTAGTTAATTCAAATGGTCTTCAAAAGTCTTTGTGATATACGCTCCCACCAGCGACGCTTAAGAGTCCATATTCAAGGCCCCACATTGGGTATTATAGATATTACTTAAAAAAAACTTACAAAAAAAGAGTCCACATTCTCTTCATTTTATAAAGATGATCTCTCCCTCTCTCTCTCTCTCTCTCTCTCTCTCATACATACCATCTGGAGTAGGGGGCAAGAAGTAATATATTATTGTAATCTGAATTTTATTTTCTCATTTATTAAGCAGTGTGAAAATATTTTCATATGTTCTTTGACCATTTTGATATGTTCTACTGTCTCTTGTAGTCTCTTACCCAATATCACATTGTGATGTCTGTTTTATATTTTTCTTCACTGGTTTGAAGAAGTTGACTTAAATTTTTAAAAGTTTATATATTTATTTTGAGAGAGAGAAAGAGAGAGAGAGAGAGTCTAAGCAGAGGAGGGGCAGAAAAAGAGTGAGAGAGAGAATCCCAAGCAAGCTCTATGCTAGCACAGAGCCCAACGTGGGGCCGAATCTCTCAACTGTGAGATCATGACCTGAGCAAAAACCAGGAGTCAGATGCTTAACCAACAGAGCCATCTAGGTGCCCCTGAAAGAGCTCTTAACATGAATGCATCTGATTCTGCTTTTTTGATTGTGTTTCATTCCAAACACACTCTATTCTTTTAATCATTTTAAATATTAAATAACTCTTGTAATAGAAGAAATAGTCCTTCAAGTTCCTTTCTTAAGTTTACCTTGAGTACCTTTGGCCTTTTTTTATATATATAATAGTTTCCAAATTTATAAATTCATTTTTCAAAAACAACAGCAACAACAAAAAAGAAAGAGGAATGAAACTTGCAGACATCTTAGTAGGATAATACAGAATCTTAAATCACTTTTGAAGTGGTTTGACATATTTGTATTATTGAATTTTCCAATAACATGGAATATCCCTTTTTTATTTAGATCTTAAGGTTCTCTCAGTAACGTTTCATAGATTTCTGTGAAGATAAACTTTGTATTTTAAGTAAATGTGTTCTATTAAATTTATTCACGTTACTGAAATGGTGTTTTATAATTTCATTTTCTATAAATTTGTCATACATAGAAATACAATGAATTATTTTAATATACACCTCGTATATTTGTTACTTCATTGATTAATTATACTGTTTTGGTGTAAATTATTTTAAATTCTATGTATTCATTAGGGAAAGATAACAGTTATACTTTTTCTTTCTTTCTTTTGATCTTGAAGCATCAAATTTTGTACTCTCTTGAACTTCCATCACAATTTGTATAATAATGGTAATAGTGAGTATGCTTGTCATTTTTACTGCCAGGATGAAGCTATCAGTAATTCACTGTTACCTCTATCATATTTTTTGGTATAACATTGTATGAAGAGAGTTTCCTTCTATTTTTACTATGCTGCTCCTTTTTTTCAAGGATGGTTGATCTGTATCTATTGAGATAATCCTATGAAACCTGTATTTATTAATTAATGAATTATATTGATTGATTTTCAAATGTAAACCTACTTTGCATTTCAATTTGTTTGTGATTATATGGGATTATTGGCCTGTAAATTTAATTTCTTGTGATGTCTTTGTTGAGTTTGTATTTTGTTAAAGACTTTATTTTCTTAGAGCAGTTTTATGTTCACAGCAAAATTGAGAGGAAGGCACACACTTTTGTATATATCTCTTACCTCTACACATGCCTAGCTGCCCCCTTAGTGGTGGGCAGTACCATTAGTGGTACATTTGTTAAGACAGATGAACCTTCTTTGATACATCAGAATTATAGTTTACATTACAGGTCACTTTTGGTTTTATGCAGCTTATTGATTACAGAAAAGTATAATGACATGTATCCATCATTACAGTATCATACAGAATATTTTCCTGCCCTAAAAATCCTCTGTGTTTCACTTATTCATCTTACCACCTACCCTCCCCCCAACTCCCCTGATCTTTATACTGTCTCTACAGTTTCTTGCCTTTCCCAGAATGGTTTTGCCTTTCCCAAATCATACAGATTTTCAGATTGGGTCCTTATACTTATTAATATGCACTTTAAGTTGTTTCTGTGTTTTTTCATAGCTTGACAGCTCACTTCTTTTTAGAGCTGAATGATATTCTATTGTCTGGATGTATCACAGTTCATTTATCCATTTACTTACTGAGGGGCATCTTGGTTGGTTCCAAGTTTTGGCAATAATGAATAAAGCTGCTATAAATATCTGTGTGCATGTTTTTATGTGGATATAATTTTTCAGCTCTTAGATAAATACAAAGGAACACAACTGCTGGATCAAATAGTAAGAGTATGCTTAGTTTTATAAGAAACTACAAATTGTCTCCCAAAGTGGCTGTGTTATTCTATGTTCCTATCAGCAATGAATGAAAGTTTCTATTTCTCCACATTCTCACCACCATCATGTGTTACCTTCCAAAAATTGACAATAGACTAGTCTGTGAAGCAGCTCTCAAAAAAATTCAATTATGTAGGATATTATCTTTTGACATGGGTGTTTTGAAGTGACTAGCAATAACTAACATTTTTTTATTTACATAAATCAATTTTTTATGTGAAAATGTATTTAATTGTCCTAGACTACTATGGGTTATATAAAATTGTTATTAACATTTTTATTATTGACATCTCAGCATATAAGGAAAGTGACTTCATAATAATATCAGTGAACATGATTTTTATCACACAACTAGAAGATTGGTAAGGTAGAATTTAATTCTGAACCATCTGATTCCATCCCTTACTTTGGCAGCTTGAGTATTTTTTACCTTCTTTCTAGATCTGCTTAAGTAGAGATCAAAACACCACCCTGTGACTCATCTACACTTAGCTTTCAGGTTCCATCGAAGCTGCGTCTTCACAAGTGAACTTACCTTTCATCAGGTAGAACCACTTAGAGGAAAATAGCAGATATTTGATTCTTCTCATATACAGGGCTCTCTTGTATGCCGTATAATTTTTTTCAGCCCCTAGTCTTAATCTGTCTGTCCGATGAACATTACCTTGTTAGAGGAAAATCAACTTTCTAAATCTGCCAAGGTTCTAGGTTATTTGCTTAGAAGTCAAATTTAAGGTCTAACTGCAGGGAAATGGGGCCTTTCCTGGAAATGCCATATTGTTCCCTTTTCTCTTTCATTCAGGTAAGTTCTCTTTGTACCATGCTGGTCACATGCACAGACTTCCTTATACTCAAGATTCAAAGTAACCAACATACTTCAACATTAAAGATTTCTTGCTCAGATCCCAAATATTAAATGATGTTACGCTTTAATAAGTGTTTATGCCCATGTTTAGCAAGCATTGCCATGCTCTAAACCCAGCATATGCCAGGTACCTCTCTAATCTCACTATCTCTAATTAAAATGAACAAGCTAGTACCTATTTTCTGAAGCTCCTCCTTCATGGTACTGAGTCTTATAAAATCAAAGCTTTTGGTGGCAAAGAATCTGCTATCACAAGACAAAAATGCATTTAGTAAAGGCTACTGGATAGATCACAAATTTAGCAAAAGCTTAAATACAGGGTGTCCAGTTATATTGGAAATTCTGTTAAATAACAGTGGCAACAACAACAAAAAAGAAGTGTGTGCTCCATGCAACATTTGGGATATACTTCTTGAAAATAGCATTTCTTGTTTACCTGAAATTCAAATTTACTCTGTGTCCTGTGTTTTAGCTGGTGACTACATTTAGATAAGGAACACAAACGCACGGACACCCCACCATTAGCGCTACCGAAAACAATCTCATTTTCTCGTTGATTGTAATTGGTGCTACTGGGCCACGTTGCCGCCATGCTGGTCACTGTTTCTGCAGCTTCTGGAAATGGCTTTGTAGCTGAATTATAAACTGACCTTTTGTTTTTGAGTTATTTCCTCGAGACTCAAATTCTTAAACTCTTAGTTAGGAGCTTCATTTGTCTATGACCTTAACACCAGTACGAGAATAAGGGATTTTTGTGTTCATTAAATTCTTTAGTGGAAAAATAAGCCCTAACTCAAACCAAGACTTGCAAAATTAGATGGAGGTCAGGTGGGGAGGAGGGTTCTCCTCCAAAACAGTACATTTTTATCACAGTGAACAACATAAAATGTTTTTCCTCCTTATTGTATGTTACTGAATGGAGATTACATTAGTTACAAATAATTAACCAGATTTTTAAAAATTTATCAACAACAATTTATTTGACAAGTGAAGTTGAGAACCTCCAGGATATTATTTATCAGTGTTGGTCTTGAAAGGATTCTAGACAACAGGTTCAGACAGTCTAATTTAATTAGGAAGTTAAGTAAGCTGGGAGTTGAATAAGATAATCAGGAGCCTAGCACGGAACCCCAGGGGTACTGGCCATCTTTGCCATGTAAGAATGGGAAGGAGAGCAATTCTTCCCTTCCAAAGCAAGGCACAGGCTATTTGGCAAGGAGACGTGACAAGTGGAACCACTGTCAAAGAGCATGCTCCAGAAGGCCACTTGAAGTCTATGCAATACGGGGACCATTCAAACCACTTGAGCCATGGAGATAAGTATCAGAGAAGACTGAGGGCTCAGGTTGTTAGTTCATCTGGGAGATATTGAGTGATGTTTGTGAGTCTCTGCACACTCTCAAGGAGGCAGCTTAGGATGTCTGGTGCTTTCCAGGGCATTTTAGCCACTCCTACAGCCCCCGTTTTCACTGGACACCAGTGTGATCATATTGGCTAAGGTCAAGGAACCAGTGATGCCCTGTGCCACTGGTGGCAGCTCCTCTAGCAGCATGTCCAGCTGAGCAGCCTCCTGGTACAGCTGGAATGCTTTTGCCTTCTTAGCTATCTGTTCAGCCTCCACCTGAGTCTCCTGTTTCTATAGCAAAGGCTTTGGACTCCTCACACATCTACACACTCCTCTTCTGTCTCTGGATGCATAATTAGCAGGAACTTCTCTGCTTGGCTAGGCCTTCAGCTTGTAGCGTTATGCTTCTTTCTGGTGGCTTCCTCCAGCTCTTTTCTGGGGTTATTTCCTGCTCCTGCACTGCCACCTGCTGGGCCTGCTCCACAACTCACACCTGTACCTGCTACTTGGCCACCAGAAGCTGATTGACCAGGTCAGCCTGTGCTAGGCTGGCATTGGCTTTGGTGTCAAATGTGGCCTTCTTCTTCAATTCATAGTCCCTCTATGCCTTGGCTACCTCAATGCCACTCAGGTATTGAGCCTTTTACTGTTTGGCTTTGGCCTCTCAGATCTCAAAATCTCTCTTGGCCTCTGGTTCCCCAGTCCCAGCATTTTTGGGGCTTGAGCTTTTGGAGCTCCCAAGGAAGTACAAATTGTGTTGATCACAGTGAATATCCTTCGGGGTATAACTAACCATGCTAGAAGTTCTTAAAGAATTCACACAAAGTGGTTGTTGTTATTGTAATAAAAGTAAATGTCTCTTCTCATTGTCTTGTTTCAGGCAATAAATCCCCCTTTTCACATTACTTTTTCAGTTTTTCTGTTACTTACAACTAGAAGCAACTCAAGTTAACTAATCTCATTTTTTTTAGTTTAATTCTTTCTTTTTAATTCAGTCAAGGAGATTTTCTTGTGACAGTTCAGTATATTACTACTTACTATAGTGAAGTGAATACTCTTTATACCTCAGTTGGGTGTTAAATGATGTTATATTTTGGACATTCTATGTGTTAGATAAATGGCCATATTAGGGTTTTTTTTCAGTTTAGTGTATGAGAAAAATAAAACCTTCCACAATAACACAATTACCTTCCACAATAATAACGATCTGTTTCTCATTATCTCTCTACACCTTTATATTAAATAATGACATGTCAGAATGAAAAATTCCACCCCCCCCCCTGCCTCTACACTCATCTTGTGTAGAGAAAGTTGTCATTTCCCCAATGTGTAACATTAGTGGATTTGAAGGGGCCAGGACAGATCATTAGTTGATGATAATTATGATGAATTTTTGTATATGATTAGCACAACTTCATAAAAATCTGAGGGTAATTTTCCCACTCAAAAAAACAGAAGTCAAATAGTAGATGAAAGTAGTCAATGAGAGAGGAAGATTATTCTTTTAAGTTTATTGATTTCATATGCATAAACTATGCTATGTATCTTAGAAATAGTACTTGAGAGGTAATTAATATAAAGCATTGTTCTCTTTTTCATAACCAGTTATGATCTTTGGGGTCTAGAAATACTTTTGTTAGGAAGAATAAATTAAATGAGAAGACATTAAACAGATACTTTTATTCAAAATTTCTATCCACCTACTAACTATACATACATCATTTCTCTCTCTCTGTATATATACACATATGTATATAATACATACATCATCTCCCTCTGTGTTACGAAAACAAAACAAATGAACAAAAACCTGAGTAGGTATAAAAATTTTTGAATGGGATACTAAACAGTAATATGTAATTGAGTTTCCTGTGCACACATTTACTAATGGAACAGGTAGACATCTTTAGTGATTAAATTATCAAAGTCATTAAAGGCATTTATTTAAATCAGGAAAATCAAAGTGGATTATAATATTTTGATTTCTCTGATCCATACAATCTGAATACCTATTGATCAAATAACTTGATCATTTAAAAATCATTATTTTTCCTTTTTACTGGCACATAAAACATCTACATGTGCTATTTAATAGTAGAGATGACATTAATTTGAATATCCACAAAGATAGCCAGAAAGAGAATTCAGGCAAACAAAATTTATGTCCCTGTGATAATAATTATGCTACCATAATTTCCAATAGCCCAAGGCCACGTTTGGATAACATACAGAAATAACCCATTCTCACAATTTCCAAATTAGCCTACAAATCAACTTTTAACAAAGGACCTGCCATCACAATGGATCAGATAATAGCCCACATTGGGACTTCTGCATGCCTCACTTTCAGTCAGAACATATGACTAAACTTCTCCTGTTGCAAGGAAGATGCTGTGAATTTAATCAGGGGCCATAATACCACAGTACAGTATTGTGGCTCAAGTCTAACTCAATATGGTTTACTTCAAAAAAAAAGAAAAAAAATAAACCTAGACATTTGGTCCTGGGGTTGATTGGACGGGGTCAAGCTGGGAAGGCATTTTAATTACTCACTGTTTGATTAAGCTTCCTTTCTTGGTGGTCAGAAATAACTAACAATAACATTAATAATAATAAGAGTAATACAAATGCAATACTATCTTAGAAAAAATAACTTAAATTAGTTTTTCAATACTGTGCTTATGATTTGCACAATAAGAGACTAAAGATAAAATGCTTTAGAGACGATGAATAGTATAGTATAAGGAAAAAACTTAAGATGTGACATTGTTTTTTATTAGGAACCAAATGATGGAACTAAGAAGCAACTCAGGGTTATTCAATATGACTGTGAATAATGTTTCTTAATTGAAATAATGTATGTAATGCATGTTACTATTAGGGGATAGTTATTTCACAGCAAAATGAGATAAAATTGTGGGATTTTTTTTCCATTTCTCTAAACAGCAACGACTCAGTGTTCTGAAAAAAACACTTTGTTTGACAGATTTCATCAGAAAAGAAAAACTAAAGGCAACACACACACACACACACACACACACACACACACACACCACACCCATGGTGTGTTTATTTTAGTGAACACTGAATAATATATAGAATGTTGACTCATTATGTTGTATACCTGAAATTAATATAGAATAGTGTGTTAATTATTTACCAATAAAAAAGAGGAGAAAAACACACACACTTAAAAACTCACCACAGTTATATACCCCCATCATGTATCATGAATAGTATCATTAATAACTATTTAATACTGGGCAAGGTAGCCTGGCTGCTCAAAAATGTAAGTATGTACTATCAATATATAGGAGTTTGTAAACTCAATACAATGCGCATTTTTGAAACAAGAATGCATGGATAGGAAAATAAGATCTCCATGTCCACTTTCCTATATTGTTTTAAAATTTAAGATATGTATCTATAGCCTCTACAGTTGGATATGTTGTATATTTATTTTATACATAAATATGCTATTGAGCTCTAACAAGTCAGGCTAATTCTGTATAAAATTTTGTTTTTTGTGCATTTTTTTCTATATTGCCTCCAATGAAATATTTATATTGATATAGAGACATGTAACCCAATGAAACACATTGAGGCCAAAAAAAATCCTTTGTTCCAAATGTTTACTTCTTTCTTGGGTGTTATTTTGGTCAGAGGATATGCAGCACCTGAAGCAGAGCTGTGTCTTCTGAGCTAGGACCCAGATGAAGCCAGTTGGGGCTACTGCCAATTATTTCCTGAAACTTTTCCTCCCAGACTTTTTTCCAAAGTAATTTTTAGATTATTTCTTTGTTAAACAGCATTTTACCGCATTAGCAGTTTTAGTTTGTGACTAGGAAATATATTGTTCTGTCAATATTATATAGCCCAAACATTTCTATGCCTTATCATTTCATGTATCCAAACAGCAGCCTCCAAGGAACAGAAGACAATCCGCTTTTGAATTCTAAAGTCCATCTGAAACAGAAATTGCTTTCTTTCTTTTTCTTTCTGGAATTGGAGAAGCTACATAGCCCAAATATAATTCTCCCTCATATTCTCCACAGATATGTTTATGATTGTATTCCTCTTGGGGAACTGTTTTAATTTATCCAATTAAGAAGGGTCCATTTGTTTGGCCATAAAAAACGATCTTCAGTCATGTCATATGATTTTAAATAGCCAAATATCACAGGGACAAGATTCTAGGTTTTCCTGCACAACCGTATATGCTTTCCTCAATTCTGCCTATTTTGAAGTCTTACTTTTTAACTTCTGCAGGCAAAACGATAATGGATTTCCAACTAAAATGTGGAAATGAGATTTGGAAGATTCCATCAGTAAACTAGCTTGCTGTTCTGTAAAACTTATGAGATTTAGCCCATTCAGCAAATAAGATAATGAAATTCTTCTTGGGTTCTATTGGTTCCAAGAAGGAGAGCTACAAACAGCCCACGGATAAGATAATGGCCACCCAAAATCATCACTGATAATATGTTCCTGCATTAGCATTATAGCTCCCTAATAGCACTGCTGGCATTGTAAGTCTTTCAGACAACTCTTTTTGTTCTGACCTCCAGACAAATTCAGATTCATTTCTGGTATCTTTTTGTATAGATGTTAACAAGATATGTGATGTATATGTGTCCACCAAAATCTAACAAGTTTCAGGTAGGGTTGTAACACTTTATTGTTAGAAAGCTGCAACAATAGGTCTGTATATCATATTGGTTGTGGAATGTCTTTTGTGGGCCATAATTAAGCTATTCCAATAATTTAACAGGATCATTTGGGTCCTATATTTTATGTGGTTTAATTTACTATTAGTCGTAGATCCCATTATATATTTTATATATGCCATAATAATCAGTCATATATGCCATTCCATTTCCAAAATTTCTTGGCTATCTTTTCTGCAAAAGACAATGCTCTAGTGTAATAATGTAATAAATCAAATCTATACTTCTTATCAGGTTGTAAGAATATCCTGCAAAATTCAGAGACTCTAAAGAAGGAATAGTGAATAAACTCAAAAAAAAGAAGGAAGGAAAGAAAAGAAAAAAAAAGAAAAATATGTGCTTGGCTTTCTTCAAAATTGAGATAGAACATAAAAGGAAACCTTAGCCAACTCTATGACAGCCTAACAGTCAATTTTATACTTTAGCCTGTCATCATACCTGGCAGCAGATGCTATTAGAGAAACTACGTAATTCAAGCCATAAGAGTGAGCATTTACTTTTTAGGAACCATTTAGTTTTCTCAGAGGCCAGTGGGGACTCTTGCAAGTGGAGATATTTTGGGTGTCATATGCTTACTTCTGCCACCTTTTCATGAATACAAAATTTCTGCTTTAAAAAATTCCTAAAGTTTCTATGTAGTGTAACAATAAAACAGAGTCCAGTCTTACCCAACATCCAACTATAAGCCATCAATGATAGTTGCTCTCAGTTACGGTCTTGGTCTCATTCATTTCAAATATGCATCCTGGTTCAAGTGATGCTACCAGTCAATGATACAGGTTAATCTACAGTTTCACCATAACAATGCTGCCCATAGTTTGAATTTACCATCCCAGATTTCAATGTTAGCATATTTTTCCAGTATATTATGCATCAGTATCTATTCTTCCCCAAATTTGTGTTTTCTACCCCTGACTATTTAACTTTAACTATAGCATTCAGCCTTGGAACCATAGCTGGAGATTTGATGAAATGATATTGATCCTCAAATCATTCATCTTCTACAACTAGCACATAAAAGATTGAATTTATTCAGTACTGTGCTCTAATATCTTGGTTTTTGTTTTGTTTTGTATTAATCTCCTTTACCATTATTGGATTTAAGTGTATCCAAAAAGATGACAGGCTCTTTTCCCTGCTGTGTTGCCTGGCCAGGGGTTGGTTTTTGTCCATCCTGTTCATAACAATGTGTCACATCTCTTTTTATATCACCCCCTTATTGATTTAATCTTACGTTGGACTTCGTTTAACTCTTTCTTATTTCCATTATTATCATCATTTTCATGTCAACCATTCTGCTTCTTTTGAATGATCCAAATATTGTTAATACCATTAAAGACCCTATTTGCCTAGTGTCAGTTTTGCCTAGGTTCCAGTACGGTCTCTTGCACTCTTAAAAGGAGGGTTGAATAAAGGTTCATGTGTGGGGTGATGGCAACACATATCATAGCTTCTACAATTGATTAGATCAGGGGAATGTCACTGGACTTGCCTTTTCACTCATCATTGTATATTCCATTGGTTGTACCTATATCTGTTGTTACTGTTGTCGCAAGTTGCCACACATTTAGTAGCTCAAAACAATCTAACTTTATTATCTTACATTCTTGGAAGTCAGAATGCAAAAATGGGTTTTATGGGGCTAAAATCAAGATGTCAGCAGAGCTCTATTCCTTCAGGAGGCTCTCGAGGAGAATCCATGTCCTTCCCTTTTACAGTTTCTGGAGGCTGCCTCCATTCCTTGGCTCCTGGCCACTTCACTCCAACCAGCCTCTGCTTCTACCATATTTATTTCTCTGACCCTGAGCCTCCTGTTTTCCTCTTGTAAGCACTCTTGTGATCATACTGTGCCCACCCAGGTAATTTAGGAAAATCTCAGGGCCCTTAACTTAATCATATCTATGGATGCTTTTCCCATACAAAGTAACATATACACAGATTTAGGGGGTTAAGGCATGTTGTGTGGGGGCATTATTCTTGTCACAGCTTCAAATATGTCTTAATTACTTTTTTGTTTGATTTTGTTTACTTTGCCTTCCTATATCAGTGACTATACTACACTGAGGGATTGGCAGCAATGACAAAATTATATTTCATAGTCATTTTCTACCTTTTGTTATTCTCCCTCAACCATTTGTAATCTACTTTGCAATATCCATTCTGCCTTTTAAGCAGCAGTGGACATGGATTGGGATTAACAGATTCATGGGAAAAAACTGGCTTCTTTCCATCTCATTTATTTACCTAAAAGCCAAGAAAGGATATTCTCTTTTTCTGAAAGTAAGAGAACCAAAACAGCATAGCTAGAGTCTATTACTATTAGTCTCTATTTCCAGAGACCCAGATATTCTCCAGTCTAGATGTGTGTAATGGTAAGAGATGAACATAATTGTTTGAGAAGAGATCAGCTCAAAGAAGCCATGGTTTCCCTTCAGTGATTACCTTTAGCTGGTCACATTATTCCCTTAAGGCTATGTGACTAGCTAGGTACAAAATCCTCAAGGGATACATAATAATATCCATTTTCTAGTGCAGCTGTATCTCATCATATTCAGTTATTCATTATTTGATAAACAATGTTGACAATGAGATACAGATGCTTAATTCAGTACATAGCCCAAGGCTGTATTCTCTGTTATCATTGATCTAGTGTAATCAAATCTCTAATAGTTCCTTGAGTTAATGCTGTAAAGTGACTTTAATCAAAAATCAAATTTTCAGGTATCCCGGATGTTAGAGGAAAGACTATCAAGCTAGACATCCACCTTTTCTTTCCAGACTCATGGGATTTTGGAAATGTGTGTCCATTACCATTTAAAATATTGACTTTCTATATCCTCTCTTCTCCTATTCTTGGATTCCAATTACCCATTTTGAGGCTTTCACTGATTTTCAAATTCTTTAGTCTTCTCTCTCTCTTTCCTCCACCTCACAAGTTCTTCTGTTATTGCTGACATTTCTTTCATTGAGAGGTAGGGTCTTTATTCCCTCCCACTGAATCTGAGATTGGCCTTGTGGACTAATTAGACCCTTAGAGTACAGCAAAAGGCATACTATCTGGCTTTTGAGGATAAGTCACAAAAAGGATATAGGTTCTACCTTCCTCACTCTGAGTAGCTGCTCTTGGAACTCAACCACCATCTTGTGAGGAAGTCAACAAAGAAAGTCTGTATGGATTTGCTCAGAAAAGGTTCTTATCACTGTCAACATCTTCCTTCAGACATGTGAATTAGCAAGTCTTGATTTCAGCCTTTATGCTTGGAGTCTTCCTTCTCAGACCCCAGATATCACGGAACAGTGATAAGTCCCCAATGTAGCCTTTTTGAATATTTAACCAGTATTATTCAAGAACATAATAGAGTATTATTTTCTTTTTGCTAAGGTAGTTTGCTCACAGTTTTGAGGGAAGCTTTGAAGAAATTTGCTTCATTGCCATAGTAACTATAAAAGGGAATGATAAGAGAATGAAGGACTGTCTGCCTGGACTGGCTGAGGATGTGCTTCATGTACATATGAAAAGCAGTAAATGGGAGATTATTTTAAAAAGTTTTCATATGTGTTAGTGGGAATGGGAGCATATTTGGGGGAAATAAGAGGAACATAAAATTCTCTATCTCTTCTCATCACAAAAATTTGCCATTATCTTTCCAGATACCATTACACCAGGCCTTGGACTACACTTACTATCCTGGCAGAGGTAGACTTCTGCTCAGGACATTAGTTTTATTCCTCAGAATAATACAGCATTAGGTTGAAGAGTGACTTTCCTTTAGAGCCCAAACTAGACCTAATGATATGTGCACCCAATTTGCAAGTGGTAAAGACAATCCCATGATTATTTTATTTTTCAAACACTAATCTTTTTAGGGACTAAACCAAAAAGGAAAACTCTAGTAAGTCTATTCCTGAAACTTAACTTGTAGGTAGCCAATACGAATGGCTCAGAGACTCCCATTCAGAATGTCAAGTCTACATAATAATAGGAAATAAACAGAAAAGGAGGGAAATTGTCACAGGAAGTAATGAAGCCCATAAATAGATAATGATGCTGAGAAAGAACACCATCACTCTCTTCAAAGAACTTCTATCAGAATAAAAGAATATTCACACTTGTTTGTCTCAGTTGTGGTGCCAATCCATGGCCAATTCCCAAAGACATCCCTGATTTGTTATCCTCTGCAAAGAATTGAATAAATCCAAGCTATGAAATTTACCTGACAAGTATACTTTGATGATTTGAAGGAAAGACATCAATCTGTGTCCTGTGATATTTCACTTGCATACAGCAGTGTGGAAATTTTCATTTGGGTTATATTTTTTTTATTATTTTTATAATATTGGTTCCTATTCAGCCTGGAGATAAATCTTCCCTCTGAGCTTGACTAGATTTACTCTGACTGGCATACGACATCTGATGCATGTGTTGCTGTGAATCAGAATGACATTCTGTTCAGGCAATTTCCTAGGTATGAAGGCCAACACATTTCCTGGGGGACACAATTCTAATAGGCAAATACATTGTACTTAAATTGCTTCAATGCCACAGTATTCAATAGACATAGCACTTGTAGTAGCTTAATCAACACTGGCCCCAATTCACAGGGCCTTGGGGAACTTGGAAACTAGACTGACTGTGTGGACCCAAAGGGAAATTTATTATCTGGAGGGTTGGGTACCATGATGATGACAAAATAAGTGCTAGATGGACACCCTAATGTCATTCATTTCTAGAAAACTGGATATGTTTGGTAGTCAACCTAAAAAGCTGACAAAGCTAAATGCACTCATTTCAAAACTAACATTTCATGAATTTCACTGAAAACCCTGGAGCGGGTGTTTACTTCAATCAAAGAAAATATTTTTAATGTGTTAATTCCAATGTGCTCTGAAATATTTAAGGGATATGGCTGGGAATGCTGGAAGCTCATCATAGTGAGGTCAGTTGGTGGAATCCCATTGTCTGCCTATATAATGCAAAATCACCACTACCAATTATGCTATTTATTGTGGCACCCTCTTTACCACTGTGCCCCAAATTTAAAAGGAACTTAAATTTCTTACAGTACAATGATTAAAGCAGTCAGATTGTACTGACTTCATGCAAGGTAGATGAGTAGACTTCTTCAAGGATATTTGGAAAAGTGTGTCAGAAAAAAACTTGTTTTTTTGTAGGTTGGTTGTAGTCATGCCCCCAGATATGGTGGAACTTAGAGTTTACAGAATAGTGGGCTTTCAGGACTCTCAGTTAGGAGATATGGAGCATATGGGAAAGAGCATTTTTGTTTGTTTGTTTGTTTTCCAAGAAGAAATAAAACAATAATATTATTATTAACTACTTTTGGTGTGTTAATCATTACATTAATTCTTCAATAACTCTATAGGGTAAAAAAGTATTTTTGGAGAAATGTATAGTTAAATAAAAATGAAAGTCTATAGAAAATGATCTCTAAGAAAAATACACTCTTTGAATAGCTGACTGAAAATTCAAACTGATATAATAGCCATGGAAACTAATAACAGAAAAAGGAAGAAATAAACTTAGCTTTGGTAAAGTGACCAATACAGTTAAATGCTTCTGTCAATATTTGTAGAAATTTGCAAGAAACAATAGGTAAAGTTATATGACAAAAAGTCCAGTTGTAAAGGATTCTTAGAAAGCTTATTAAAGCTATAGTCACATTTAATGTGTTTCACAAGAATGTTCTAATTTTGTAATTTTTCCCCTTAAGAGTTTTTAGTTTTGCATTGCTTTTGTTTTTGTTTTTGTTTTAATTTCTGTCTAAGCTGTAGCAAGGATGTCAAGGATTAGGATGCGAATAAAATGGAAGAAATAAATTAGAAGAAGGTCGAAGATTGTTATTATAGCCCCAGGATGCATGAAATTTTTGCCCATGTTTGAATACTTTGTATGACTTTTTACTCGTGGAACTGCTCAGGGCTGACCTGTATCTATTTTATCGAAGACAAAGGAGAATTTGAAAAAAGACTATGTTGCAGACCAAGCACCTGTAATTCCTTGTTGAGATTGTTCATTTAGTGTTGAGTAACTGAGAATAATAAGTTGCAGCTTTCCTGGGGAATGGAGTGAGTCACATTATCCTGACTGGGTTATGTGATTAGCCAAAAAATTCCATGGTGCATGGCTTTCTGGAGCTGAAATTGTCTACACGCATACAACCTCTAGTCTTGTGAGCACTGACAGCCAGTACGCAATGACTAGGACATCAGATACTGTTCAGGGGAGTCAGGAGATCATTGTTATGCTATTACTTTGCTTTTTTCTCTCCTATATCTTTTCTTAAAGCTCAGGAAATGTGATGTCAGGTGAAGCTATTGTTTGTATGAACTATATAGTGAAGCTGAATCTAATATCACTGACGCTAATAGGAAAGAATAGGTGGCATGATCATCCATCCATGGAGTAAAGACCATCTTTCAGTCACAAAACAAATAATTACAAAAATATCAAAATATATCACAGTAAGACAACCAGACATCAAAAAATCATCTTCAGCCTACCCAGAAAAAAATATAAATATATTACCATAAAAGACCTGTGACATGATGGACATCAGAATTTTCAAGAATATTTATTTCAACTGAACATAGACCATTTACCAAAAGTGATTATATTTTCTGGGTCATAAAGCAAGTTTCAACATATTGTACAATGTTAAAATTATTCACAGTGTGGCATCTGACCAAACTGACCACAAACAAGTCTCAACAAGTTTCAAAGTATCGAAATCATCCAGGATATTATCTTTTGACATATAATTTCAAAAAGAAAAGTAAGAGCTAATACTTTAGTCAATTATTTAGTTATACTGATAAGGGGGAATGTTTTGTTATGTTGGAAATATTCTTAAGCTAGATTGCAGTGCTGACTGCACACTGTGTAAATTAACTGAATTCTTTGGAATGTACATTATAATGGGTGACCTGTATGGTATGTGTATGAATTACAATTTTTATTCCTTTTTAATATTTATAAAAATTAAAATAGATATAAAGACATTTTTAAGATTAATCAAACCCTCAATTCCCCAAACAAGGTTTTACCCTGAGCTCATTAAATGCTGAAACAAGTTTTCCTACTATGTCATATTTTACAAATATATGTATCTAGTGTGGAGAGAATATTGATGAATAGAATGTAACATGAAGTTTAAATATTAGTGACTCATAAACAAGTAAATTTTTTCAGGGTTGCTAATATGCTTAACAGTTTTATACATCTTAATATAATGAAATACATTAATCACTTAAAATCACCATTAAATCCATTTGATTAAATTTAAAATATATTTTTTAACTTTTTGTATCACAGATTTTATTCTGTCAAACAACAATAGAGTAAGTGAGAAAAATCGTTAAGGTGACTTTTAAGTATTAGCTCTTATTCAGAATGGTGTAATACAAGAATGATTCCAAAGGAGAGTTCTAATTTGGAGAAGGAAAGTATAGTGATAGCAAGAAGGGTCAGCCAAATTTCAACTAGTTTTGAGAAAAGGCCATCAAATAAGAGTATTAGAAAATAAAGGAATTATTCTTGTAGTTTAGTAGTCTTTGGTTGCTTGGATAGTAATTTGGGTTTGACAGAATGACAAAAAATAGGGAAGAACAATAGGAATATTTGACTTTTTTCTTTCAATTCTAATGAGAGTCTTACTAGAGAGAAATATATAGTAAATCCTAGCTACACATCAACCACTTTAGCAATTATCAGTATTTTGACTTTTTAAAAATCTCTTCATCCACACATTTACTCTTAAGTGTTGAGTTAGAGAGCATATCATTCATTCATTTACCTATTTCATTTAAGTACTTTAATTGATTAGATTAACTATTTTATTGGGGTATTTTAAAGAAATATCAGCATGATAATCTTCAATTGGCTAAGGCTAGGTCTCTAAAAAGCAAGAACTTTAACATTCACACTGTGCTACTATTGTTTATACCAATACTAAAATAATTTGTTCATATCATCATATGCAGTTCACAATCACAACTCCTATTATATTTAAAAATACATGTCTGACTGTATTAAAATACAAGTAAAAGTCTGCATATTATAATTATATGATATATATCTTAAATCATTTTTTAATAATCCCTCTTCTTTTATTTTCTGAAGCTAATAATTTGTTGAAGAATCAGGTCATTGAAGTTGTAAAAGTCCCCTACTTTATTAATAGTAGGCTAATTAAAAAGTAAAACATTTTGCTGAATGATATAAACAACCATTATGCAACATATCTTTAATGGTGTGTCACAGACCTTTAAAACACTGAAATTATAACAAAGGAGACAATTGAATTTTAAAACAGAATGTTTCGTGAAATAGCAATTATGCACTAATGGCCTGTGTGGCATATCGAGGGGCAGAAAGAAGCTCTCATGTAAAACTAAGCTACTGACATCCAACTAAGTATTTGCAATTATTGTCATTACCCAACCAAATAAATAATTATCAACACTGCCACAGTTAAACTCTACATGAATTAATAAGGAAAGCATACTGCTACCATACCCAAATAATAGATTATTAGTTACATTTATTATTCAAATTGTTTTTAGTATTTAATGTAAAAATCAGATTTTAAAAAGGTGGGAAATTAGAAGATTGCACTTGCACATGACACTGGAGACAATATTTAGATCTGTAGAATTTTAATTTTGATGATATCAGCTTCATGTAAATATTTATATCATTTAGGAGTCTTCCAAGTCTTCTGAAAATACTGAACTTTTCTCAGAATGAAAAAGTAGGAGTATTACAATAGATAGCACAGCATCCAACTATCTTATTGATTCTAAATAAGATAACCATATAATTTATTGTCCCAACCAAGACATAGGCAAACTACTGGTTTATAATTTAGGAAGGATGACCATGTGGTTTGTTACCCAGTGATTGTGGAAGGAGGCATTCCCTTCCATTTAAGATATATTTGTCAATTATATTTTTAATTTCTTTTCACAGTTTTAACTTTTCTTTCTGAGTGACAGAGAAAAAGAGAGACAGAGGGAGCAGGGGAGGGTCAGAGAAAGGGAGGTGCAGAATCTGAAACAGGCTCCAGGCTCTGAGTTGTCAGCACAGAACCCCACGGGGGTCTCGAACCTATGAACGATTAGATCATGACCTGAGCCGAAATCGGATGCTTAACTGACTGCGCCACCCAGACACCCCTCTTTTCACAGTTTTAAAAATTGACATAAAGCTCCAAATTCATAAATTAACCATTTTAACATAAACAATTCAGTGGCATTTAATACATTCAAAATGGCGTGTAATTACCATCTCTTCCTAGTTACAAAACATTTTTATCACCCCCCAAAAGAAACTTGTACCCGGTAAGCACTTGTTTCCCATCACCTCTGTTCTCAGCCCCCAGTAACCACCATTTGAACATGTAGAACGGTATGCACTCTTAGAGAAATCATTTCTTTACATAGGAAACATTTGAAGGTACATTACAAATTTAAAATAATTATATGTTTAAAAGGAAAATATGAATTTTGTGAGTTATATAAAAGCTATCACATGGTAGTATTTATTGTGATGCTTATCTTGTCCAAAAACTCAAAGAATTTTATTTCAAATTTATAATGATGCACATTAGGTGATAAATGATCTATGTAAGCAACCGCATTAATGTATTTGTTCATAAATTATTAATGGGATATATATGTATATATAATGATGCATTAATATGCTATAATCTACCAATTGCTTTCATTAGTATTCTCTTATTTGATGCCCAAAATAATCATGCTTAGTAGTTGTGACACTTTACTTTCTTTTTTGATCCAGAAGGTTTATTCTGGGACATATCCAAGGACACACATTTAGAGGGCGGTGAAACTGACATTTAACTCCAGATATCCTGCCTTAAATTTGGGGATGTTTGCACTACAGTACATTACATGTTTGTATGTGCATAGATTGTATATACTTGTGTGTGTTTTTAAGCAGTTTAAACTGGAAGCTAAGCTTTAGATGCACGTTGATACAATAAGCAAGTACCTACAACCAGTGCCCCAGTCTATGCAAGCTCCTGAGTTGTCACCTCACTACTTGTTAGATAATTGAAAAATAATGAAAGTCTGAATTACAACTTTATGTCACAGTATCACATTCAAGTGTTTCCTTGAAAATTCGTATGGAATTTCTCACAAATTCTGAACAGAGTTAACCCTCGGCAGCTATGGCATTGTTAGAATTCAATTGTCAAACATATAATCCAGCAGAAAACAAGTCCTTAGAGAAATGACCACAGGGTGGCCAAAGTCCAAAGCCAGGACAGTAATACAAGGGGATGAGCACTGGAGTGGAATCACCTGGGGAACTGAAAACAACTTTAGGAATCAGTATTGCCCTATATATTAACTAAGTAAAATACAAATTAAAAAATGACTAAGAATCAATAGAGCCACTTATACTTGTTGTGACCAATTTCTCTCTTGTTAATTTCATCTATAAACCCTCTCTCAGATTTCACATGTACACCATTGAACTCACAATGTCAGCAGAAAATTGTTAACCTCACTAATCAAAAAATGTAAAACTATTTTGGATGATTCAGCCTATTTTTTAAAGCCTCACAGTTTCATAGACACATATCCTGCAGCATGATGTCAAATAAAGAGTAATAACACTCACTATATCAAAATTAATGCAATAATAATTACAAATATAAAATTTTGGATGTTACCATAAATACAAGAGTGTATCATTGTCTTCCCTCCAGTTATCTCCTCACACAAAACCTTAAGAATATATACAGCCCAAGAGTACAATTTCTTAGAGAACTATCATCACTTATTCTATTCCATGAAGTCATTTTTTTGATAATTGGCTTATATAACTAGATTTTTTTATAAGTTCATTAAATGATTGACTCCTAAGCATTTTTTAATTTGTATTTTACTTAGTTACTATAAAGGGCAATATTGATTCCTAAAGTTTTTTTTTATTTATACTGGAGGAGTAGATTATCTGGATGATCATTTTCGCAGTGGGATAAACTTTCATTTATTTAAATACTGAATACCTGTGTATTCCAGGCACTCTTCTTGGTATTATGTAAACAGTGGTATGTTAAAAAGTTAAGACTTCTTTTGCCAATCACAAGTTTACAAATTACTGGAGGAAATAAATTAATAAAAATAAACATGCAATTATTAGTTGAGAAAAATACACAGATAGTTATAAAAAAGAAACACAGAATAATCAAATTAGGATTGACCATTCAAGAAGGATTCTCTATGTCCTCATATAACTCACCTATACTCCAAGATTTAATTAGTAAGACAAAGTTTGAAGTATGTGTAATGCAATCACAGTATGCAGAATGTTTGAAAAGATATTGACATAAATGATCTTGGTGTTTTGGGGAAAATGGAAATAGACCAGTATGGATACATTGAATAATGTATATGAGCGAATGCATGTTGAAGTAGAGTTTGGAGAGGTGGAAACATTCTAGACCATGTAAAATATTCTAAATAGAGAGACCCTAAAACTTATCACTCAAACTCAGAATAATTTTGACAAAATAATGAATGACCCTGAATAAACATGTTAGGATCATAAACGTAGACCACGACTGACCAAGCCTAATCAGAAGCCCACATATCATTATTTAAGTTCCAATGGTTTTAAAGCAGGACATTTCCTTTTAGGCTTTATACTTAAGGTTTTGGGTTGAAGGTATGGATACAAAGTAACATGAATAAAAACGAAGTAGCAGACCAGAAACAAATGGTCAGGAGGCAGAAAAATTAAGTGGTAGCAGGAAGAAGGTAAAAAACAAAACAAAAAGACAATGACATTCATGTCATATGAGTAGGGCATGCAAGTGGCACAAAAACAGAAGCAGTCAAGCTCAAATGAGAAACATAGAAATTATGTTTATTTAAATTCCTGTATTCTCTGAACTTCCTTTCTCATTATGCCATGCTCCCATTCCACAAGGTGTTTAATTTTCATTTTCACTTCAGAGTTTAAACAAATTCATGAGTTTGATTACAGATGAGGGAAACTTAAACAAACTTAAAGATTTTTAAATCTATGAATGCACATATGACCAAAAGAATATAATGGCAGGGGTGCCTGAGTGGCTCAGAAGCGTAAGCTTTGTACTCTTGATATTGGCTCAACTGGTTGTTTCAAGGTCATGAGATGGAGCCCTGCCTATGGCTCAGTGCTCAGACTAAAGCCCACTTGGGATTCTCCTTCTCTCTCTCTCTATCTTTCTCTTTCTCTCTCTCTCTCTCTCTCTCTCTCTCTCTCTCCCCCTTCTCCATTTGTGCTCTCTCTTTCAAAATAAATAAATAAACTTAAAAAAAGAATATGATGGCAGTAATGTTGAATTTCTAGTAAATGTTAAATCTAGATATACTGAAGTGAAAAATATTAATGTTTTATAAAAATATTCTCACATTCCTAGAAATTCCCACAAAATGTCTTATGTTCTTATGGAATATATACATTATAACATGGCAGATATGCAGAATGTAATTACGAAATATTAAAATAATTGATAATCCCAATAAAAAACTTCAAGGTTTGTATTAAATTATTTGCAGGGCTGAAAGTCACGAAGAGCGAGATCATGACCTGAGCCAAAGTCAGATGCTTAACCAACTGAATCCCCCACGTGTCCCTATATTGCTTTTAAGCAAATGCAAAGCATCTGGCTTTCACATATCAGTACCAACATAGTTCTGTAAGACAGAGTTTGATTGAGAAAACAGAAATCACTCTATGTAGTTGAAACCAAGAAGGAAATTGATATAGATAATTTAAAGGCTACAAAACTTTTGAAAGAGCTGTGGAGTAGGTTCCTGCTTAGCTTCCTGGAGTAATGTAAGAACAATGCCAAACTGAACCAGCAGGGAAGTGATTAGCTCTGAAGACACAATGGAATTATGAGATCAAGAATAGTCACCCTCAGTTTCCTCCTTCTGGCTCGAAGCTGTGATGTCGTCTCACAAAGTTGGAGTGACCGTAAAGCTTGCAGTGCTGCTAACAGGGGTGCACCTAACATTTGTGGACTGAAGAATAGAGATAGAGGCATGTTCTTGAAAGATCCGGCCCTGGCTTTCCTGGCGGCAAGATGATGATGTGCTTATTACATTTGTTTACTTGTTATGAGGCTATTCAGATAAACTGAAGTTGATATGGGCATATCATCCTTTTTATATACTGCTGGATTTTATTTAATCAACATTTATTATGACTTTTGGGTCTATGTTCATGAAGGATGTGTGTGTGTGTGTGTAATGTCAGTATCATAGTTTTATATTTGGCTAATTCTGCTTTCCTGTAATAAGTTGTTAAAAACACCTTCCTCTTCTATTTTCTGAAAGTATGTGTGCATCTTATAGTGGTTTTATTTGTTATTTAAAAGTTTGATTTTTTTAAAACGTTTATTCATTTTTGAGAGACAGAGAGACACAGAGCTTGAGTGGGGGAGGGGCAGAGAGAGAGGGAGACACAGAATCTGAAGCAGGCTCCAGGCTCCGAGCTGTCAGCACAGAACCTGACATGGGGCTCAAACCCACAAACCTCTTGATTGTGACCTGAGCCGAAGTTGGGCACTTAATTGACAAAGCCAACCAGAAGCCCCAAAAGTTTGCCTTTTGTTTCCAGTGAAATCTTGTATCTCAATATTTATTTGTGGAGAATTTTGCAATACAAACTAATATTTTTTAAAGAAAGAATGCTGTTTAGATTTTCATTTCTTCCCTTTTTGGGTTTGGTAAGGCAAATTATTTTGGAATTGTTGCCATTTAATCTGTCATTTTTTTGCATAAAGTTCATGTTGTTAGGATAAGTACTAATTTCTCCTTTTCCTGTGTTTCCTGATTTAGTATTACTTGAGATTAGTTTATCAATTTTATTAATATTTATGAAGAATAAAGCTTTGGCTAAGTTAACTTTATGAAATAGTTGTCCTTTTGGTATATGATTGTTTTTATTTTCTCTTATCATTCTCTACTTTTAACTTGTGGCATTAATATGCTCTTTTTCTTCCTAATGTATTAATTTTGAGGCTTAGACAAATGATGTTATACTGTTCCTATTTCTAAGATAGTCATTTTAATCTATAAATTTCCATCTAAGCACTGCATTATCTTCATCCAACACATGTTGATATGCTGTGGTTTTATTAATATTCAATTTGAAATATTTTATAACCCTTTCTTTTAAGTCTTTTTTTTGGGGGGGGGCACCTTGGTGGCTCAGTTGGTTAAGCATCCGACTTCGGCTCAGGTCATGATCTCACAGCTCGTGGGTTCGAGCCCCGCCTCGGGTTCTGTGCTGACAGCCATCTCAGAGCCTGGAGCCTGCTTCATATTCTGTATCTACCTCTCTTGCTGACCCTCCCCTGCTCAAGCTCTCTCTCTCTCTCAGAAATAAATAAAACATTTTTAAAAAGATATATATTAAGTCTTTTTTTAATTTATGGGTTATTTAGAAGCATTATGTTTTATTTCTAATATTTGGTAATTTCTACATATAGGATTTTTCTTCATTGATAATTTAATGTAACTGTAATAAAAGAATGTATTAAGTATATTTTTAACCTTCTGAAACTTACCATTAGTGTTTTATGGTCCAGAGTTTGTGTTTTAATTTGGTAAATGTTCTTTGTGGATTTGAAATAATTGCAATTGAATCATGCGTATTCTTGAATTGTTGGATGTGTTAACTAGATAACAATTATTGGATTTGATCTATAGTATTATCCAAATATTTAACATCTTTAATGATTTCCTGTTTATAGTTTTCTCAATTACTCAGAAAGGAGAGTTCAAACATTGGCAGGATTCATAAGGGCTTCCACTGTGCTGTTCTTTCAATGCTTCTATGTATTTAAAATATATCGTAATAAAATATTTGAGCAAAAGGACAGACTTTTGCTCTTACAAATGTTTAATTTTGTCAATTTCCAAGATCACTGAGCACCACATTTTTTTCTCATGGCAAAACTATTTTTAAAATAAGTAAATGAAAACCATGAGCCTAGGGGTCCTGGGTGGCTTAGTCGGTTAAGCGTCCGACTTTCGCTTAGGTCATGATCTCGCGGTTCGTGGGTTCGAGCCCCACGTCGGGCTCTGTGCTGACTGCCAGCTCAGAGCCTGGAGCCTATTTCAGAGTCTGTGACTCGCGCTCTCTGACCCTCCCCTGCTCACGCTGTCTCTCTCTCTCTCTCTCTCCTAGAAATAAATAAAAATATTAAAAAAAAAGAAAAAAGAAAAAAAAACCATGAGCCTAGAGCAAATAAAGACGAAGCTGAAAGAAAAAAAAAAAAAAGCAACAACAAAGCAATGTGGTAGTAGTGTCTGGCAGATCTTGAAGTAATTAGTGGAAGACTCCAACAGATACTTTAAGGATCATTTTTGAGACAGTTTTGCAGAGCCTTTATGACAGCACTGCATAGGATAAATTCTATAATGATGAAAACGTTCTATATGCTACCAAATATGATAACCGTCAGCTACATGTGGCTATGTAATATAGCCAGGGCAACTCAAGAACTGAATTTTTAATTTAATTTGATTTTACTAATTGACATTTAAATTTAGCCTCAAGTGGCTAATGGCTATCTTATTTGACAGTAGAACTCTATAGATTTTATTAACATTCTATTTAAAACCACTGCACAAAATAATACAGGTAATTCGGGTATTTTATTGGCTCTCTATTCCTTTGAATTTAAGTAATGAACAAGTGATTATAGATGTAAAATTCAAATCATTATTATTTCTAAATTTTAGTTATGTCACATGGAAATAATCAAAGCAAAAATTTATACATTCTTTTTACTTAAAAATACATTATCATTTATATAACTATCACAATGAGAAACATCTGAAGTCCTCAAATAGGCTGCAATATTATTTGATAATGATTTTAAAAATAAAACTTATGTGCTTGTTTACACAAGGTAATTTGTGAATTTCAAAAGAAAGTGCGAATATGGGCATATCTTTTAGCTCTCATTACAAATATACCATCTTGAACATTCAATTGATTTTAATCTTTTTTTTTTTTTTAAATTTTTTTTTAATGTTTTATTTATTTCTAGGAGAGAGAGAGAGAGACAGCGTGAGCAGGGGAGGGTCAGAGAGAGAGGGAGTCACAGACTGAAACAGGCTCCAGGCTCTGAGCTGGCAGTCAGCACAGAGCCCGACGCGGGACTCGAACCCACAAACCACGGGATCATGACCTAAGCGAAAGTCGGACGCTTAACCGACTAAGCCACCCAGGCGCCCCTCAATTGATTTTAATCTTAAAAAGTAAATATTTTTATGTCATATATAATATACTAATTTGCAAATAGCTATAAAAAAGGTGAAATCATGTCAACATTAAACTATTTCCCCTAACCTTCTGAGTGGCAGAAAAAATTATACTTAAAACATTATGAAGATTAAAATTTGGTGGAATATAATAGAATTTTATTTATTTATTTATTTATTTATTTATTTATTTTAACATGTATTCATTTTTGAGAGGCAGAGAGACAGAGCACAAGCAGGGGAGGGGCACAGAGAGAGAGGGAGACACAGAATGGCGAAGCAGGCTCCAGGCTCTGAGCTGTTAGCACAGAGCCCGACATAGGGCTCGGGCTCACAAACCTCATGATCATGACCTGGGCCGAAGTCAGACGCTTAATCACTGAGCCACCCAGGCGCCCCTATAATAGAATTTTAAAATAGCGGATCAACATAACCTTTTTAAGTTTTTTTATATTTAATTTTGTTTTGTAAGTCTCACTCAGCACATTAATACTTCAAAGCACTATGTTTTCTTTGAAGAAAGAGGGTTTAATAACTGGACCGAACCTTTGTCAGTTATATTTTATATACAAGAATAGATTTCTAGAAACTAATGAAGTGTAAACACCAAGACCTTTTCTTGAAAAAGCCATTTCTAAGATCTGTACAGAATTTGTATTTTAACTTTGATATTTCTTTTCTTAAATAGGATACACAGATATTATAATCATTAGGTCCAGAAAACCTTATTACAGAAACTGAGGAATAATTAAGAGTTCACCATTTTTTTTAAGGATTGAAAAGAGATGCCTAAAATACCCACTATCAGTTCTCATCACCAGGCTCAAAGATATGCAACCAATGTGTTAATTTAAAGCAACAATCACATTACTTTTATTTAATTATGGATATTGGTCACTAGAGGTAAATATCTGAATATAAAAGGGAGTGCTTCCTTCCTTAAACCTCCCCTTTTCTTCATCCTGTTTATTTGTTTGTTTGTTTGTTTTTCCTTTAGTGAAAATTCTAGGCAGGCACAAAAACACTCTGACACTTTCAGAACACTGTCAAGGTGAACATGATTTTGTCATTTCTTCTTAGAAGATAATCAATAGCTTATTAGAATTTTACATTTGTAGTTCTATAGGAAAAGTCAATTTCATATGTAAACCAGTAAACACTATAAATAAAGATCTCTCCTTCCCGAAATGAAATATTATCTTTACTAAATTTAGGTTTAAGAAATTAAAATATGTTAAAGGATCCAGTGATTTTGCAAATAATGCATCATTTTAGTGTTGAAAATTGTATAGCTGCATGTTTCTTTGCATGTCCCTTTATGTGTCTTCATTTTCAGATTTACAAATATATGTCTACATGTGCATTCGTTTTATAGAGAGAATTAAATCCATAGTCTCTTTAAATAGTGAAAAATGGCTTTTTAAAAAATGTACACTAGCTGAGTGAGTAGATTAGTAAGGAGGAAACGAAAGGGGAACCCAGATCCTGCCGAAGATTTTTTTGTATCGAGTTAGAAATAAAATTTATAGAATTTAAAAATGCATCTTCGGTTTACCTGTTAAGTTCAAACGAATTCAGCTAAATGAGAGAAGCTCTTATTTCGGAGATGAACCGTGGCAACAGGGGCTCACCATGACGTATTTTCAGCTGAAGGAGGAAGATGTGCACTGGTCACGATGACTTTCATCTCAGAATCATTTTAGTCTAATGTTTCTGAAACCAAAGAAATAGTGCACACTTTGAGCCTTTCAAGTATTGTACTGAGGAAAGCAGGTCACTCACAACAGCATTTCTAATTTGACAGGGGATTACAAAAACATTTGGTGCCCTTTAACTGTTGTCACAGCCATCTATTACATTAAGAACAGGTTGATTTTAATATTAGTCAAATTAAAAAGCATTGTATCATGCTAACCTTGGGCATTCATTTACATAATTGGCTCTCTGCTTGCTGTGTATTCTGTGGCACCCTCATCTGATTACTGTTCATTTTTCTGAAACTCTGAAGCGGCATCTAACATAACCTGCATATTAATATTTCATTTTCATCAGGCCTTATTTTATGTAGCCAAGCTGCAGCAAATGCTACCTTTTCATTATTGAGCTTGTTATAAGTCACTTATTCCAGAGCTTCTAAGGAGACAAAGTTCAATTCACTGTTGCAAAATAAAACAGTAAATCTGCACTCTGAAGGTTTAGTTTAAGTAGGTAAGCACTCCTCTTGCTCCGGTTGGTCTTCAGGTAATCTCTGAAACTTGGTTAAGAAAAATGCAATATTTTGGGCCCTTATAGTAGTCAACTTTGTTTAACAATAAATGAAATAAAGTAAAGTAAAATAAAATAAAATCTTGGCAACTTACAGCAAACATGTAACTGTCTTTCTTGGATCTGCAAGTTTTCTGTGGCTCAGCTGGGCTAAGTGCCAAGTTACAGGCCTGGTTCAGGTCTGTTCCATGGGTCTCTCATTCTGGAACCCAGACTGACAAAGCAGCAAGTGCGGACTTGGGCATGTTCCTCTTATGGTGTGAGGCAGGCATGTAAGAGTGTAATCTACACTTTTCACACACAACTAAAGCCTCTATTCAAAAGTTTATTGTCACTGCCACTCATATCCATTGGCAAAAATATTCATGGTCAAAAGCAGACATTAATGGTCCAACAAAATGTTGACTTTTCATTGATAATAAAAGATTCTGGGTAACCTGGGTGGCTTAGTTGGTTAAACGGCTGACTTTGGCTCGGGTCATGATCTCACGGTTTGTTGAGTTTGAGCACAACATGAGGATCTATGCTGTCAGAAAGGGACTGTTTCAGATGCTCTGTCTTTCTCTCTCTCTCTGCTCCTTCCCTATTCGAGCTCTCTCTGTCATAAAATTAAATAAATAAACATTCAAAAAATATATAGTGAATAGTACAACCTGTCCAAATCCTTAAAGGGAAGGTCCAATTCACGAGGCAATGCATACAAGTAGACTTGCTTGGTTCTCATAGACCCCCAATAGATTATTTTTGTTTCTCCTTTGCAGGTTATGAAAGTCAAGCACACCAACTTAAGAGAAGACATTTACAAGGTTGAGCTGTTTACTGAGCTGGGATTGGAATAGTTCCTGCAATCGAACACACACCCTCACTGCCATAGATATTTACCACCCTGATACCTAAAATGAGGTATTTTAAAATTTTTTTAATGTTTATTTATTTTTGAGAGAGAGATAGGGTGTGAGTGGGGTAGGAGCAGAGAGAGGGAGACACAGAATCGGAAGCAGCCTCTAGGCTCTGAGCCCTCAGCACAGAGCCCCACGCCAGGCTCGAACTCATAAACTGCCAGATCATGACCTGAGCTGAAGTGGGACACTCAGCTGACTGAGCCATCTAGGCGCCCCAAGAATAAGGTTATTTTTTTAAGAAAACATCTAGTAATTTAGGTCCAGAAGAATTCACAAAAGTATCCCACATTTTTTATCTCCCTTACAGTTCCTACATAACTAATTTGGATTATAGAACTGTAAGAAGAAAAGCAGATAACATTACATCCAGCTCATGTACAGAGATGTGGAATAAAATGAGGATTTCCTGGAACATTTAAATGTCAAGATTGCCTGTAAATCTTTATGTCTTGTCAAATACCAGGTCCCAAGATCAGCACCAAAGCATTGTAATGCTTTAGAAATGTGTGTGATTTACATGTACCAGGAGAAAGTCTTTCTTTTGGGAGGATGGATGAAGAACTTTGGTAGACAAGAAGCTAAAGGCAGTGGAAGAGCTAATTCTACAAAGTTGCCAGAGAAGAAAAGCTACAGTTTTGAATATGCCTTGACTTCACAATGTCCAACCTAAATCCTATTTTCAGTCCTGTTTACTGGCAAATCATATTCTGAAGAAATATGAAGAATGGAAACCTGGGCCACATGTCTATAAGTAACATCATCTCTTCAGTGTGTCTTTTCGTATATTATTTTCGTAAAAATTCTTTTCAGCTCATTCTCATAGTATGTCTCCCCAGTAATCCATGTATGGCAAACACTACTATAAATGTCTAAATAAATTTAGTTTGGAAGAGTTATAAATTTATATCTGACTCATCTGGATTAAGGGACTTGTTTTTAGTGGATTGCTACATCTATGAATATAAACACTTTGTAATTCTATTCATCATCTTTTTAAAATATTTTTAATGTTTTATTTATTTCTGAGAGAGAGAGAGAGAGAGAGAGAGTGAGCATGAGCAGGGGAGGGTCAGAGAGAGAGGGAGACACAGAATCTGAAACAGGCTGCAGGCTCTGAGCTACTGTCAGCACAGAGCCTGATGCGGGGCTTGAACCCACAAACCACGAGATCATGACCTGAGCTGAAGTCATGAGCTCAACCGACTGAGCCACCCAGGCACCCCATCATCATCTTTTTTGTGTATTTTGGATGATATTCTGTGATTTACCAAAAATGCAAGTTTTTAAATAAGATAAGTTCTGTTGTGTGTTGATCAGAAGCTGCTTCTGGGAAATAAAGCAGAAAAGCCTTAACAGATAGTTTCAGAAGCATTGGGAGCAGCAGAGGACTGGGTTCAAGCCCAAGCTGCCACCACTGCTCTAACAACACAGATCCGGTCTGAGAAGAAAGCTGCTGCCACCAAGGAGCATTTGATGATGCTTTCTGCTACTTGTAGTTCTGCAGTCAAAAGCCGACCCGTGGATGAACACCACTGCCACTGAAACACTCTTTCTTTTGACTAATCTTGAATTCAATAAGGAAAGCAGTGCATCTGAGTGCATACGTTCCTGGGTTGAAGAGGATGTTTATCTAGCTCCCCGGAGTACTGGAGGCTGAGCAGGACTCATAAAGATGGGCAGGACCACAACACAATGGTCAGACAAATGGCAAAAAAAAAAAAAAAAAAAGTGTTCTTAGTAACGTGGGTAAAATCAGTCATCATTGATCTATAATTTCTTTTTTCCAAATAGTTTATTGTCAAGTTGGTTTCCATATAACACCCAGTGCTCATCCCCACAAGTGCCCTCCTCCATGCCCATCTCCCCCTCCCCCCCACATCCATCAGTCCTCAGTTTGTTCTCAGCATTCAAAAGTCTCTCATGGCATTGATCTGTAATTTTTAAAGAAATTTATCACCTAGATGAATTAAAAGAGTAAAAGCAACTTTATTCAGTTTGTTTTAGCCCAAATATCTGGTTTCTGGTGTATATGGATATTACTTATTAATGTAGTTTCTTGGCATGCAAACTACTTAAGTATGGGGGGAGGAGTGGCTCAGTCATTTAAACTTCAGACTTCAGCTGGGATTAGGATCTCACAGTTTGTGAGCTCAAGCCCCACGTCGGGCTCTGTGCTGACAGCTCAGAGCCTGGAGCCTGTTTCAGATTCTGTGTCTCTCATCTCTCTGCCCCTCCCCTGCTCTCACTCTGTCTCTCTCCCTCTTTCTCAAAAATGAATAAACATGAAAATATTTAAAAAAGAACACACTACCTAAATATGTCAATATGAATAACACATGGAATAGCATTGCACTGAATGCAATGAAATTAAATCTGTTGCATGTTAAAAACCTTAGGGAAGTTTGCTAAATATGTGCAGAAAGGCCTTCTATAATCTTACAAGTGAGATGGCCTGCATGCAGCTACATTAATATTTAACACATTTTTTTCAAGTGCTGAAGCTATGTAAAGATGGCCAATGCATCTATGTGTAAACATCAAGTATGATACTATATTATTTAAAATAAAACTCATGTTATTGATAAAGTAATGTAAGAGTAGAATTTTAAATTTTGTGTGACATCAACTATATTATACCCCAAAATTGTCACTATTTTTAGAGCTCGCATGGTAAACCTGACTCTACGTTTTTTTCCTAAAAGAAGGCATGATCAATTCCTTCATCTAATTTTCCTTAATAAGCTAAACTAGTCAAATACCAAGTACATGTCTCCTAGATTTATGTATTGTGGCCAAAAAATTTTTAAATTTTATGTTTCCTGAAGAATGAAGAATTGATTTTCCACAAGCTGCAATAAGAAGTTCACCGGTAATAATGTAGGCTTTTCTGGCAAGTGTTCTGGGCATTATTTTTCACAATTTCATGGCATGAGTGAAATTAGTATTATTATTATTATTATTTTGGCATCAATGAAATTATAAGTCGACATATTTTATTTGTTTTTAAGTCAATGTATTTAAACTTTAGGTAAAATAAAAAGGCTTTTTTAAAATGTTTTATTTATTTCTAGGAGAGAGAGAGAGAGAGAGACAGCATGAGCAGGGGAGGGTCAGAGAGAGGGGGAGTCACAGACCGAAACAGGCTCCAGGCTCTCAGCTGGCAGTCAGCACAGAGCCCGACGCGGGGCTCGAACCCACCAACCGCGACATCATGACCTAAGCGAAAGTCGGACGCTTAACCGACTAAGCCACCCAGGCGCCCCAAAAAGGCTTTTTAATTTTTAAAATTTTTTAATTTTGAAATTTAGCTGTATTTCTGAATTTAGCATAGTATTGCAGCAATGCAAGTGATATTGAATAAAAAACTCAACTTACTAAATTTGCCTAAAACAATACAATTTCACTTATGCTAGAAGAAAAAACTCAGAGCATGGTAAAATGTTTATGCATGGTAAAAAATTTGGGGATATTGTTCATAAATTTATTAGATATATGAATAAAAAGTAAATTGCCTTTCAGTATCACAATTCAGGAATATGTAAAGTATGCAACAGCTTCATCCTGTCAGGGGTGATGATTTGCCTACCAAATAGCAATTCTCCTCCCTTCCTTTAGTAGAAACTTTGATTTTATGCAAGGCAACAAATGACCAAAATAAAATATGCTTGCCTTATTATCCCTTGAAGATACGCATCACTATGACATTAAATTCTAGCCAAGAAACAGAGGTTGATTATTGAATTTTTAGGAAAATTTTCTTTAAACAGGACTGACCATTTAAAATCATGAGATGACATTGAAGATTGAAGTCACTTTTAAGGGTGGTGATATCAAATAGGAGATTGGGTGGCTATGATGTACCTACCTCAAATCTCTTTCAGAGAAAGAAACTACTACTTTGTTTAATTTTTTATTTCCAGACAGCATTTCTAGAAGCCAAAAAAAATTCCAAATCATGACATATACACAGACGGCATCATTATTTACATAGAGGTACTAGTCTTCATTGCTAAATTTTTATACTATCCTACCATAGTTTTAACACTCTAAAATACTGCCCAAACTAGCTCTATAAAAATCAGGAATTAAAAAAAAATGGCCATTAAAAGAGATCAGAGATCCCATAAATAAATGCATGCATGTCTGGTCAATTCGTCTATGACAAAAGAGCCAAGAATGTAGAATGGAGTAAGTGTAGTCTCTTCGATAAATGGTAGTAGGAAAATTTATTCCTTGATGAATTATAATTTTCACTAATATTTCTATATATTTTTTCTACACTTTTAGATGCCCTTTAATACACTGTTGCCTTTTCTTTCCAGGAAAAAAGTCATACAGACTAAAAAGGTAGATTCTTGCTATTCCAGCTTTCTGCTGCATTTTTCTCCATGGAAAGCTCTCTGTCCACTTCAAGTTCCCCCCACCTACTCCTCATGCTTTGTCGAGTAGAACTCATGATGTTATTAGCTTTTTATTTCCCTGCATGCTTCTTATACCTTTAAGCGTTGCCCTAACGTGAGTGTGCAATCAACCAGTTTGCCTTTGGAAATACAAACAAAATACTAAAGTTTTAAATCAATGGCTGCATATTAAAAATTCTGTGGGAGACAAAGAATTGAATATGCAATAATTTTGATAAAAGATTGCTGATACTTTTGCCTAGCATAACAATTACCTCATCAGGGTGCCTGCACTTCTTCAGGCAGGCTACTTCCCATTTGTGATTCATGGTTTCCTTTATATTTCCAGTTGTTACAGACACTGCAGTGTTTCCTTCACTGTGTTCCTATAAGACTCTGTATTTCACATCTTGCTTTATTTTATAGAAATCAGCGGCTTTAGGGGCGCCTGGGTGGCTTAGTCGGTTAAGCGTCCGACTTAGGTCATGATCTCGCGGTTCGTGGGTTCGAGCCCGGCGTCGGGCTCTGTGCTGACTGCCAGCTCAGAGCCTGGAGCCTATTTCAGAGTCTGTGTCTCCCTCTCTCTCTGACCCTCCCCTGCTCGCGCTGTCTCTCTCTCTCTCTCTCTCTCTCTCTCTCTCCTAGAAATAAATAAAACATTAAAAAATTAAAAAAAAAGAAATCAATGGCTATATTTCTATATATCCCCAAAGACTATAAGCACCTGGAGGGTACAATCGTCTTATCCATCCCTGAATTCAAAGCACAGTAATCATGGTAACTAATCATAGTTAATGACTTTCATTGATATATATTTTCTATAGTTAATTCAACATGTATAAGCAGCTGTCTTATGATAGGCTGAATATAAATCTGAAGACAAAGGATCCTGGACAATTCTTGGAGGGGGAAATCCTAGATATTTCTCTTGTGTTAAGATTGCGTGCTCATCATCTGACATAGGTCATGCTGTGTGAAGCATGTAGTTTATTTACTTTTTCATAAAAGTGAGACGTATATGTATATGTTCCTTGAATCCTGAGAAAATGTGGGTTTATTTACAGGGTATTTGGGTTCTATATTTACGTTTTCTTTTTATTTTATTTCTGACAGTTTGTAATCCTCTCAAATGAACAATTATAAACAAGTTTCTATTACCCACCTTAGTCTCGTTCCTCAGAATAAACATGCTATGTTGTAAAAGCTTAATCTACAATAAGAAAAAAAAAAAAACTATCTTATACAAAGACATTTTCATGGATGGATATTATGGAAGATATTTTGATAGCCCTGATGAATTTCAAAGGTGTTTAATCCTAAAATGTTTATTAAAATCACTAGTGAAAAATGCTAACAATCATTTAGAAATGGAAAACTAAAAGGAAAATTAACAAGTTCTGATCTTAAAGGGTTTTCTGGGACACCTGGGTGGCTCAGTCAGTAAAGCATCTGACTTTGGCTCTGGTCATGATCTCACAGTTCATGGGTTCAAGACCGGCATCGGGCTCTGAGCTATCAGCACCTGCTTCAGATTCTGTGTCTTCCGCCTCCCCCTGTCCCTCCCCTGTTTGCACTCTGTCTCTGTCTCTGTCTTTCTCTCAAAAATAAATAAACATTTATGTTTTTTAAAAAATCTAAAAAATTAAAGGATTTTCAAGGGCCTTGTGACCTACATCAATTGGTAGAAATCCATGATAATGATTAAATATAAGATGAGTATATAACTTTATACACAATAATTTCCCCTGGCAAATTACTGGTTTTGCATTCTTATAAATATTCTTGCATCAAGATACCAACAAATGGTCATCAAACGCAAAATTGGCACACAAATAAGAAAGAAAGAAATAGAAAGTAAGTCTATTAAAGACAGATGGCACAAAAATAATGCAAGCAAGAAGGCATCTTATCAGCAACTAGCATATGTGTGCCACCAGTGAAGCCTTTTCTTTCACTTGATACAACAATCTCATCAGTCATAAACATAAAACCCAATTCTTGCAGTAGACAATCTTTGCTTCTCTGTGAGAGTTAGATTATGCAGTTAAACTAATGCTTTGTTAACTACATTCCCACTGCATGAGTCATAACACCTGTATATTCAGGCTTAAGGAAATTCTTGCCTTTTAAAAAATCTTTCACCCAGCTAATATAGCACAGATGGTCTTATCCCTAAGCTATGAGAATTAAAAATAAAATGCATTAAAGCATTAAATAAAATTATTTTCTACCTCTACTGTTTTCCTAAGCAGTTAAATATTAAATCTTAAAAATGTCAAGGAGATTAGAAAGGAAAATACTATAATTCATTACATCCTAACTCTCTTTTAGGTTTACAACATAGGACTCTTGAAATTTAAAGGAGTTTTCTGATTCTGTGATCAAAAAGTTCCTAAACACAAGCAATATTTTGTTAGACAAATTAACATTCTAGCATTTAGTTGAATCATTAACATGTTTAACATATTGTCAAGGAAAATGTGATTTATATCTTAAATAAAAGGAGCTATGGTCATTAAAGTATAAAATTTAATTTATTAATTCATGGCACAAAAGTATGAAGGAAACAATTCTAGAATGGCAATATGAAACTGGAGATCCAGTTTCTCTTTTCAGCTGTGAGTTTTCTTTGATTTCCCATGAATATGTTCACAATTCATTTTAATTATTTTCTACAACTTTGAGCACCTACTATGTTCTGGAAGCTTTGTAGAAATCTATTGCAAAATAGTATAAACCACAGCACTTGCAATCAGTAGTGCTTACGATACATCGGTATTTCAATATGCATAGAGAATTATATAGTAAATGTAAATGAATGGTTTGGCTTATTAAATTATGTAGGTACTAAGAGTTGGAAGAAAACAGGAAGGGCTAGTGGTGATGGGAAGGTGTTCTACAGTAGATGGATTTAAACCAGGGTCTTAAAAGGACCAATATATTAGAAAGAACTTAGGCAGTTAGGAAGAGCAGGCAAATAACTACTAATACTGTGAGTAAAAATAATACTGTGAGTTTACTAATCCATAGAGAAACTAATCAAACCTACTCAATTTAGGTAGATCTTGCATGTAGGGGGAAAAAAAGGAAATTTAGATAGAAGAATAAATAAGGACATAATGTAAATATCTTTGAATTTACATTATATAATTTATATTTGATTCTTTTAAGGATAAAGGCAATAGAGGCTTTTTAGGTTTAATACAGAAACATACTTATGGTGTTTTAGGAATACACACACATATACACACATACATAGAGATGTATTTTAGAAATCTATATCTGTATAGAGAGTATATGTACTCTAGAGTATAGAGAGAGAATAATTGAAATAGGAAATAACTCTCAGATTGTTTAGCAAATATTAAAAAAATAAGCATAATTACTTTTATCCAGAAGGGAGATAAGGAATTCACATTCAATACAATGAGATTAAAATTGCAGAGAAGCAGTTTAGGCAGAAATTTTCAGTTGCAACTTAGTCCTCCCTGGTAACAGAACCCTGACTTTATATGAGGCAGCAATGTGACCTGGTAAAAGAATACGCTGTCCAGTCTCCCTTGCAGGTGGGATGAGGTGTTACAAATGAAATGTAAGCAGATGTTGTGGGACAGGACTTCACACAGAACTCTTTTGAAAAGAAGAGATTTTTGGCTCGGTCCCTTTTGCTCTTCATGGATTCTCTTCCTTCCTGCTGTCTGTAGTGTGCATGTGATTCTGAAAACTCTAGCAGCAATCTTTGTCCCCTGAAGCAACTTTAATGATTGATGCCAAACGTCAAGATAGAATTTGGAATGATTAGTAAGCACATACGAGCTCTTGGTTGCCTACATTTAGAATATAAAATAAACCATTATGTGTTGATGCCAAAATGAATTTGAATTTTCTCTTATCTGATGGCTAAACTGATACTGATAAAGGATCTAAGGTGAAATTTCAAATAAAGCGCTAATGCCAGATCTTTCGAATAAAGTCAAATACCATAAATAAATTTTTAAAGATCCTTCCCATGAGAAGAAATTTGGTTCTAATGAACTCTTATGTCTCAATTAACTGTGCAAATTACATATTTGCATAGTCAGAAGACAAATAATAAGATGAATTTCCAACAACAAAAAGAGAGGCAGACCATTCTAAAGAAAGAGGAAGTTCTCAAAAGGGCACTGCACATCTATGGCTGACTTTCCCTGGCTGATTGGGTATTGTCTGATGCAAGATACAGACTGCTGACTAGTCATATGATCACATAAAATGCTCCTTTAATAATTTATTGTGGTGACTTATATTATTGGATTTTCTTAAAATGAACTAATCTTGAATTCCCAGAATAAAGCAAATGTGTGATATATTCATTAGTTGTGTTTTGTAAAGGGCCACCTAATATTTGTTCCTAACTTTTGCTTTTCTATTCAATGGTATTAAAATCATCAGCTCTCCTAAAACTCAGGAGAGCAGTTGACAGTGAGCATCCTAAATGACCATTCTGCTGCATGACCTAAATATTAGCCTTGATTTCTGGTGAAAATCTCTGGTCATTCCATAACTGCTTTCTTAAAAAAAAATTAATGTCTTATTTATTTCTGAGAGAGTGAGAGACAGACAGACTGAGCAGAGGAGGGTCAGAGAGAGAGGGAGATATAGAATCTGAAGCAGGCTCCAGGCTCTGAGCTAGCTGTCAGCACAGAGCTCGACACGGGGCTTGAACCCACGTACTGTAAGATCATGACCTGAGCCGAAGTTGGATGGTTAACCGGCTGAGCCACCCAGGCACCCTGTTTGCTTCTGAACTACATGTGTATGATCCATATTTCATGCAGGGAAACTAAATTTAAGGAACTGAATTGAAATTTGGGCTGCACCTTGTTGCTGGAGAGAATTTATAGTACAGACTCAGCCAGATTAATTGCTCCCTTAAAATAATATGCTTCAGAGGAATGGGGAGAGCTCATAATTTCTACAATATATCACACTATTCACCATTTCAAAGAAAGATGACAACATGACCCTTTTGCAAGAGAAACAAATCACCAGAGAATAAAAAAAATAACCCTGAGTTTGTAATTATCAGGAAAGAGTTTTAAAACAGTGACTATATCTATGATCAAGGATGTAGAGACAATATAATGGTAATAACATAAGATAAGAACTCTCAGCACAAAAATCGATACCTTAAGAGAAATCAAACTGAAATTCTAGATGTGAAAATGCAGCATATAACAAAATATTCACTAAATAGGCTTATGAGCAAAGTGGAAATGGCAAAGGAAACAGATGGTAAGTTTGAAGATTGATCAGTAGAAATTACCTAATTTGAAAAATATAAAATGATTATTGAGAGAAACAGTATGGCAGGGACCTGGGAGACTGTATCAAAGGTCACACATGTGTGTAATTATAGTCCCGATAGAAAGCAGAGTGCAGTTCTGAAAACAAAAAGCGAAAATAGATACAATGGCTGTTTGGGAAAAGCATCCGTTTATATGAGTTTAAAAGTTTAACAACTCAGAGAATATCAGACTGAAATTTAAAAAAAAATCGAAAAAAACAGCCTGGGTGGCTGAGTCAGTTAAGCATCCAGCTCTCGATATTGGCTCAGGTCATGATCTCGCCATTTGGTTTGTGAGTTTGAGCCCCCGTGTCAGGCCCTGAGCTGGCAGCACAAGCTTGTTTGGGATTCTTTCTCCCTCTCTCTCTGCCCCACCTCCCTCTCTCCCTCTCTCTCTCAAAATAAATAAACATTAAAACAAACAAATAAACCACTTAAGTACATCACAGCCAAACATCTAAAGAAAAATAAATAAAGTGAACAAGTAGAAAGAAGCCACAGAAAAATGATGCATTACACATAATGAAACTTGGTTTGAATATTCAAAAACTAGGAGGCCAGAGGAAGTGAGAAAATAGTTGTAATTCCCTAATGAAAAACTATATTGTAAATGGTAGTTGCTTTCCCAAAGCAATTTAATCCATAATCCAGCTGAAATTCCAGACATATTAAGTAAAATGCAAAAGCAAAAAAAAAAACTGTTACATAAGTCTTTAAGTATCATAACATGTATCTAAATATAAAATACATGAAAAGAATTGAGAAAACAAAAAAATAAAATTAAAAAAAATGCTCGGAAGAGAAGTTAACCTAGCATTCTATAACTGTGAAAAATATAGTGGAAGAATGAAAGCTAAAGAAAGACATGAGTTGAAAGTAAACTAAACTTTTTTTTTCCACCAAAGGACATGCAAAACAAGAAATGCTAAGTAAAATTCTGACCTGACATAAAATGCAAAAAAGAGAAACTTGAAGCACATTAGAAATACTAATAGGAATGAAATAACCAAAACCATAACATTGCATTCTGAGATTTAAAATACACATCGATGTGCTATATATTATAACTAAAACATCAAGAACCTATATAGTTGAAAGTTTTCCTCATTTTAGGAGGAGTGGTAAAATATTAACTCTAAGCTCTCTGATGTTTAATGTATATGCTGGAACCTTTAAAAAATAGACAAATGATGTAAAAGAAAAAAATATTTTTCTGGAAGTTCCTTACATTCATCTAAAACTTTTGAAAGTCCATAAATCAAGTTAAAATACATTATAACTATTAAAATTACTGGAAAATCCAAGAAGGGAAAATGCCAATAAGTGCTAGAATTTTGGAGATTCTACTAGTAGTGGCTTTTATTGGGGGGGATTTCAATTGATACTTAAATATGTGTAAAGTATTAATTAAAGTGAAACGTCTTTATTGAAAAGGAATAAAAATAATTTTAATGAAGAGAAAGAAAAGTATTTTGAATAAAAGACCAAACATGGTGTTTAACTTGCAGAATTACATCATACTCCATGTTACAGCAAAACTCCAGCACAACTCATATTAGTTCAAATAATTCTTCAACCTGCTACAGGACATGTTCATTCTCCTGATGGCTTTGCTACTGTGGGTATTTGTTTTTTTTTTTTTTTTACCATGGTTCATCTACATGTTTATCAATGATAAAATTAATTCTGTATTTTTCTGTGGCTTTGTTGATAGCCTTTATCTGTTGTCAATAGATTTAACATCTTTATTTTCTCTTGATAGTCTCCAAAATATAATGGAAAGTGGTTTATTCTGAAAAAGGTCTGTGATTAAGTATTTCACTTTTAAATACACCTAGTCTAGTTATTCTCGACAGAATTTGTCAAGCATCTGCCTAAGGGTGAATGGTGTACTAACAGGGTCTCATTCCAGATGGTTATACTACGCATTTTAATATGGAATCTTCATTTTCTGTGCCAGTGAAACCAAATTATGTTTCTAATATTGGACTATTAACTATGAGAGATCTTCAATTTGGTGTCTGGATCACAGATCATAATATCAGTGTAATTTTCTACAACAAATTGTTCCCTCATTTTTTTTCCCCCAATAAGCATCTGCTGCCTTGAAAGGATTACATTAAGCTTTAGCTTGGATTTCAAGTTCAGGTTTGCTGTGTACAATTTGCACTGCTTTGAACAGCTGGCTATCACTTTTGCTTTCCCATTTCCCTCACAGTTGAAATGATTTACCACCTGTAGATGCATCCTGTTTCTTCTGTGTTCATTTGTTAGGTTAATTAACTTTTACTCTTTTTGCTTTTTTTTTCTTTATACAAGTCTTAATAGTTAATTCAACCACAAACAGCTAAAGGGTGTGCATTGTTGTACAAAAAATAAAAGAAAAAACTGCATTGAGAAGTCTGTAAATTGTGTGAATTTTTCAGAAAAGCAAACTAGTTTCCTCAACCAACAAATATTATATTAAAGATCTATCATTTCACAGACTATTCGATTTTGATATTAGAACATCCAGACTATCAGTAAACCAAACTTTTGATCAGAAAACCATCTTCCTTGTCTTAATTTTTCCCACAGAAATATCTGCTTCATTACCACAAATACAGTCAGGGAATCCAATTTTAATTTCTAACATACCCCTAGGTTGTGATACTTTCCTGGTAGTTATGTTCGATCTGCAGCCAAAAATGCTTTTTCCCAATTTCCCTTGCCCCACCTTTTTTTCTTTTTGCATATCTCAGTGATCATAGTTCTTCTTTTCTTTAAAACAAATTATAAATTCTAAAACAGTTGAGTCATGATGTTAACAAATGAAAAATATTTTATATTTTATTTTTAGTTCCTGTAGATTTCACCTGAGAAATATGGATATAAAACTTTTTTGTTTTGGCCAAAAATCTCACAGCAGTTTGTTTTACTTTACTTAACAGTACAAGAGAGCAGCATTCCAGGGTAAGTCCTGTGGGCCATAATTTGTGTGCTGTGATAAATTTCTTTGGCCCCAGCTCTGTCTTGAGCTGTTCAATCAGTAGCAAATATCAATCATATTCTGATTAGTTTTATTGAGGTACAACTAGGCAGCCTCCAACCCAAATCTTGCTACACACCTCTCACTTACTTTTTAGGAGTTCCTCTAATGCCATGGAAGATGACATCTATGATAAACCAGGTTGCAATCCCACATGCACACCTAGAAAAAGTGAAAGTCAGCACTGCAAGGCCAACTTGACCATCTGAGGATGGTAATTGTGGTTAAATTCTTTCCACTTTTATGGGAGAATTGAGGGTTTGGAGGGGGTGCAGAAAGGGCTCAATGTCCAGATGATGGGTGACTTTTCAGCTTTCAAAGTCAGTGGGAAGCCATGGAGTTTCACTTGATGCTCTCTGATCAAACATCCCCCCTGGCATTCCCTGTAATCTTGGCAGACGTGATTTCCAGTTTGTGGTGTCTGTCCAGGTTTGTATCGGTGGTGGGTAAATATTACCTAATGGAAAACGCACTGGCATGACCACCTCTCCCCACTACAACCCTGCTGATTTGTTCCTCTAAGGGTACTTTGTAATTCTACTTTTTTTTTTTTTCATTTTTTTAATGCCTCTGAGGGGAGTTTAATTCCCATGAATTTGGGATATGGCTTTCATGAATGCAGACTATGGTGACACAGAGTCAAGTATCTTTTCTCCCTTGAGAGAATGGTTAGAAAAGACCCTTGTAGGAAATATTGTCATTTCCCACCACTGTTGCCGTATTTCCATCCCTGAGGTTAGCCTTAAAGCCAAAGGCAAAACTCTAATATTCTACTACTTGATGAAAGAGTAATGAATGTATTTTATTTGGAGGCAAAGGTTAAAACCCTTTACAAATTTAGGGGTGCCTGGGTGGCTCAGTTGGTTAAGTGTCAGACTCTTGCTTTTGGTTCAGGTCACAATCTCATTGTGAGTTCAAGCCCTGTGTCCAGCTCCACTGACAGTGTGGAGCCTGCTTAAGATTCCCTCTCTCCCTCTCTCCCTCCCCTGCTTGCACTCTTTCTCAAAGTAAATAAATAAACTTGAGGAAAAAAACCTTCACATATTTAAAGGGAGAGTTAAGAACTGCCCCTAAGCTAAGACTTCTTAAAAATATAAGCAATTTTCTTTAATCTTTTATACACAGAAACATAAAATGAATTCTCTATTCATCAAAAGGAGTCAGCGAGCTTGTTGACCAGTCATTCTTAGCAGTGGTCACCTTGGTGATGCTTTGTAGATTGCTTTTCCCTTTTTCCTTAGTCTACTCCTCTGGCTTCTCAATCCTGCCCTCAGGAATTATTTTCCAAATTAATCATTGACACTGAGTTTTTGACCCAGATTAAGAAAAAGTTAATATCATCAATATATTTCTTTTATACTTTTCTCTTTTGCTACTTGATGAATTTAATTGTCTCTCCAAGAAAAAAAAATGTGATTATGTATTACATAACGAAGTTGAAATAATGAAAAGGTTTCTGGGACATAAAAAATAAGCATAGCCTCAAGTACCATAAAACCAGTAATAGTGTAAACTGGAGGTATTACTATCCAGCAAAAAATATAAAGTAGCCACTGAAAATTTTTTTAAATGTTTTATTTCTTTTTGAGAGACAGAGAGACTAAATGCAAGTGAGGGAGAGGCAGAGAGAGAGACACACACAGAATCCGAAACAGGGTCCTGGCTCCTAGCTGTCAGTGCAGAGCCAAGTATGGGGCTCAACCCCATAAACTGTGACATCATGACCTGAGCCGAAGTTGGACATTTAATCGACTGAGCCATCCAGGTGCCCATAAAAGTACCCACTTTAAAAATACTGGAAACTCCTCTTTTTTCTACTCTCTATCTATGTATCCTAAATCCCACATGTAACGTATTCTTTTTTCCATTATAAAAGAATAGGTAACAGTGAAGAGGTTGACAGGACTGTATGATCATATGTGCCTGCTGACCAGGGGGAATTGTGGGTAGATGTGCAATTGCTAATGTTTTCCACACAATTTAAAGAAGTACCATTATGTATCTCAGCGCTCTAGGAGCAAATGATAGGAACAGGGGAACAAAGCTGTGAAATGCACAGATCTCTAGCAAACACATATAAGCACACACACTCACACAATGCTTAACATATTTTCACCTCCATTCCTTTGCCATATCTTCAACTTTATAAACACTTATGTTATTAAATCACTCTGAATAAATGAGCGCTGATGATAAGAGTTATGCCGACTCTCCCCCTGAAGTATACATTGCAATTCAAGGCAAGGTAATGTGTTTGTTAGCATTCCTTTGCTCTGCGGCTCTTTTCAGATTTCCATTGATGTGCAAAATAGAAGAAGAAATAGAGAGCCTTATATTTATCTTTCACAAACGTGCTATTCTTATTGTTTTGAATATGGAATTCATCTTTGAAAAATGGGCAAAGAAAGAAGTATAACGATTGAAGTGGAATTTTAAAACGGCTAATGGTTTTACAGTACCATTGTGGGACCTCCAGGTGCAAAAGATCATTTCAGCTAAAATGTGAATATACAAGTGAAAGAGCTAAAAGATTATAAAGTAGGCAAGAATGAGAGCAATTTAGATTTTATAGGAAGGATGCCAATAAGTAACTTATTGAAAATTTCATTTTTGGGATTCATTAACATGATGTATGAAAGCATTTATCTGATATCTGTTTGTAGTAAGCAGTGTTAAGGCCCTACACATCTATAGTGAATGACTGTACCTAGTATAATCACCACATTTTATAGAAAGAGATTATCCGAAAGGTTAAATAACTTGGTTAATTTCATATAGTTATCGACAGAAATGAGAATACAGTATTATTTTCTGACATATTTAAGGTGATCCATATTAGGGCCCTATGGACAAGAGGCATAGTATATAGCAAAAATAAAATTAATGTCATAGTTAATTTCTATGTAACAGCAATTATCATCATCATCATCATCATCATCATCTAACTAGCAATTGCAATAATAATAAATTATATATGAGTTTACAATTACTAGACAACTAAAAATCTATGTATTTGTAAACCCAAAATATCAAGTTAGAGATATTAAGACAGTTCTTATCATGGTCACTGTATATACTGTAAATTAGAGTGAATTTTAATTAGAGCTAAATTTCCAGAAGACTTTACTTATACCAAATTCCACTATCCCGTACTAAAATTAAAATAATAATAATACAATAATAATAATATTACCTTAAGAACTTTAACTACTTATTACATAAAATGCACTCATGGTAAATAAATTAATGTTAGAAAATACTTATTTTCCTAATATATGTCTTACTTGGTATCTTATTGGTATGTTCTACTGATTTAATCAAGTGATTGAAATGGATTGGACAAAGATAGAGAAAAAATAAGGATTATATACAAAGTTCTGTATTGGGAAACTAGGGGAATAAAAGGCTTGTCAAAACTAGGAGAGAGCATATAGGAAGAAAATATATTCTATATTTTATTTTATATTTCCACAAGGTACTGCTCAAACGTTAGGGAAGTGCCTTATGATATCTTCTCCAACAACCACTCATTCATCCGTCCACCCAATCATCCAAATTCACTGAGAATTAAGCATTTATATGTTGCTTCTGCTGATCAATTTAATAGTGTGTAAATACTTGATGTTTAAGCTTATCATAGCAAGATTGTCTATCAATTTTTATATGGTTTAAAATGCGATATTTTGAAGATATTGTTAAAATGTTTATACAACCCAAAGTCTACACATTTAATGCAATCCCTACAAAATACCAGCGTTTTTCACAGAACTACAAAAAACAGTCTTAAAGCTTGCATGGAACCATGAAAGACCCTGAAAAGCCAAAGCAATCTGAAAAAAAGAAGCTGGAGGGACCACAATTCCAGGCTTTGTTTTACATCACAAAGTTGTAGTGATCAAGACAATATGGTACTGGCACAAAAACTGACACATAGATCAATAGAACAAAATGGAAGACCTAGAAATGGACCCACAACTATATGGTCAACTAAGTTTTGACAAATCAGGAAAGAATATCCATTAAAAAAAGAAAGTTTCTTAGAGAGATGGTTTTGGGGAAACTGGGCAGCAACATACAGAAGATGAAACTGGACCACTTTCTTACACTACACAAAAGAAATAAATTAAAAATTGTTGAAAGACCTAAATGTGAGAAAGGAAACCATAAAAATCCAAGAGAAGAACATAGGCAGCAACCTCTTTGACGTTGGTCGTAGCAACTTTTTACTAGATATGTCTCTGGAAGCAAGAGAAACAAAAGGAAAAATGAACTATTTTGACTTCATCAAGAAAACAAGCTTCTGCACAGTGAAGGAAACAATCAATGAAACTTAAAGACAACTGATGGAATGAGAGAGGATATTTGCAAATGACATGTCTGATAAAGGGTTAGTGTTCAAAACCTGCCAAGAAATTACCAAACTCAACACCTTCAAGACATAGAATCCAGTTTAAGAAATGGGCAAAAGACATAAATAGACATTTTTCCAAAGAAGACATCCAGATGACTAACAGACACATGAAAAGATGCTCAACATCACTCATCATTGGGGAAATACAAGTGAAAACTACTCTGAGATTCCACTTCACACCTCTCAGAATGTCTAAAACTAACAACACAGGAGAAAAGAAATGTTGGTGAGGGTTCAGAGAAAGAGAAACCTTCTCCCACTGATTCGAAGGAACACATGCACACTGATGTTTGTAGCAGCATTTTCAACAATAGCGAAATTCTGAGAAGATCCAAAATGTCCATGGACTGATGAATGGATAAAGAAGAGATAGAATATACATACAATGGGATATTATTCAGCCATCCAAAAGAATGAAATCTTGCCATTTGAAACAAAGTAGATGGAGCTAGAAAGTATCATGCTAAGCAAAGTAAGTCAGTGAGAGAAAAACAAACATAAGATTTCATTCATATGTGCAACTTAAGAAACAAAACAGATGAACATAGAAGGATAAAGAGAAAGGTGAACCATAAAACAGACTCTTAACTATAGAGAACAAACTGAGAGTTGTTGAACGGAAGGTGAGTGGGAAAAGAATTAAATGTGTGATAGGTATTCAGGAGGGCACTTGTGATGAGCACTAACTTCTACTTCTGAAACTAATATTACACTGTATTAACTAAATGGAATTTAAATTTTAAAAATGTGGTATTTTGATACTGCAAACACTCCTTTTAAATTTTCATGTTACTTCATTCATATAGAGTATAGTATGAGTGAAGCACATAGTATGCTAACATAAGGAATCCAGAGGTTTCATTTAGGATCCTTCCAGATCTTGCCTCATTTCTCTCTTCAACTGGCTGTTCATCAGTATCTTTCTCCTATCCTTTAATAAATGGGTAAATGTAAGTAAGTGTTTCCCTGAGTTCTGTGAGCCACTCTAGAAAATTAGTTATACCCATGAAGGGATGACTTTAAGTGTGTTTAAAAAATAATGGCTAAAAACTCACAAAAGTGTATCTTTTACTGTACACATAAAGAAAAATATCATTTATACTTTTTTCTTTTTTTTAAAGATTTAATTTAAATTCAATCAGTTTACAAATAACTATCAATCTAAGATTTTAAAAGTATGATATTTTTCCATTGAATCACTATGGTGTACACTTGATAGACCATTTATATTTTGAAAATCTGAAATCAACAAAGTCATCAACGTCATTTTATTCTCATTAAAGAAAGTATTTCATGATTATCTAGAATTCTTAAACTCAACACAATATGGAGTATATGCTCATATACACTCATTGTCACCACTTCAAGGTATTATAAATAATTTTAAAAATATAACTTTTATAAAACTATAATTTCCATATTCTCTTTTCATAGTTTTAATAATTTTTCCCTAAGAAATCATTAAATGAACAGAATTTAGCACACTGAAGCAAGATCAATTATCATTTATTTTTCATTGTTCATGATATTCCTCATGTTAAAATAGGAGGCTAAGAGAGAATTCTGCAGATACTATAGCTAATATAAACTGCATGAAAAATTTCATTCTACAAGTTAATAAACTTTGTCACATAATTACACTTTTAAAAAATAAAATTAAAATAAAGTAAAATAAAATAAATAGATCAAGCCTAAAAATCCCTCTTGAAAAGCCATTTAAGCAAAACCAAATTTAGTTTATTTCATGAACAAAGGCAAAATTTAGGTTATTTCTTATGAATGTCTCTAATAATCATAAAAGAAATTTAAGTCATCTTCCTAACATGATATGAGGTAATCACTTTAAAACAATCCTCTGTTGTCTGAAAACCCTCACCGTAATAACCAATCATTGTAAAAGGTTAAACAGCAATTTTATTTACTTTATAAGCGATCCTGTAACATCATACCTCTGAGCTTCATAAAGTATTGGGTTTGAAAGCTCCCAACATGCAAATTATTTCTTACATGCACAGTAAATGCTTATTAAATACTATTTTATTATTCTAGTTTTAATTTTTTACCGTTTTGGGATTTTCAGCAATTTTCATTCTGTCCTATTCAGGTTGCAATTATTTTTTTAAATATTTTATTTATTTTTGAGAGAGAGAGAGAGAGAGACAGCATGAGCAGGGGAGGGTCAGAAAGAGAGGGAGACACAGAATTTGAAGCAGGCTCCAGGCTCTGAACTAGCTGTTAGCACAGAGCCTGATGCGGGGCTCGAACCCACCAACCGTGAGACCATGACCTGAGCCAAAGTCGGACGCTTAACCGACTGAGCCACCCGGGCACCCCTCAGGTTGCAATTATTAATGGTGGTAGATAGTAGTGGTGTCTGTGTCTGTGTCAAGGTTGTGAACTGTTTACAATACAATGTTTCTAATGGATCAATCTAAAATAAGATGCATTCTCATTTCTTGACATATCCTTCCTCCCTTCTAAACATGAGCATCTGTAGAATTCTTAGAAGTAGAAAAAGAAACTAATGTTTTCTAAATATTTGTATGTACATGTATTTACATGTGTATATATTTACATCCATGTATATAATTTAAATCTAACTTCCATTCAAACTTCTTAGAATAGTTTATTTTCTCTTTAAGGATTTTCTCCTTTTCTTCAAAGACATGGTTTTATATTTTTCTAAGTAACTATTGTTCCAAATTCAAATGTAGGTGTGAAAACTTTAATGGTTATATGCAGTTACCATAGACTTTTACTGCATTTGTGAGAACTATTTACTAATAACTTGTAAACCACAACTATGGTCTTAATATAAATTAACTGATCACATATGAAATAAACAAATGAGATGAAGAACATTAGTTTTGTCTACTCATTCGTTACTTAATTTTAAAAGATAAAGTCTAATGAGACTAAATGAGCAGTAACTAGTTATTAAGCGTAATGAAGAGAAAATAGGCATATATAGTTAATAATGTTAAGAAAAAAGTGTCTAGCTATAATTAAATCAAAAAGAAGTTTTATATTCGTAAAGCAAGCAAATCAAGGTGTTACATTTGATAAAAGAGAAATATTTTAAACATAATATATGCAAAAAACTTTTTTATAATGAGATGATATATAAATGAATGCAAACTAAGAAATTATAATCGTATGAAGCAAATTATTGTAAAACATTTAAAACTGGAACTTCATACAAATTCAGTAAAATAGCTATGAAAGGCCTCAGAATAGTATCCTCAATACTTTTATGATTGATTCCTTTAAATGAAAATTCCTTAAAAGTTAGAAGTTAGGATTAGCCTATTATCATATATACCTGGTTGTTTCAGAAGATTATGCCTACATTTTGCTTTTTGCTTTGTTACTGGGCTATTTTGTTTAAAATATAAATTGATAATACAAATGTTTTGAAACAAATAGAGCTAGGTGATGAGGTAGGTAATAGGCAATAATTTCTTCAACAACTATTAAAGGAAAAAGTTTAAAAACACTATGTTCAGATTGAATAATATCTTTGTTCTGTCAGCTAAATAATACTATCTTAATTTTTGAAAATGTTATTTTTAATCACAAATTATAGTTAAAAATGATGTTTGGAAGGTACATAAGCTGATTGAACCTTATTTGGAATTGAAATGACAGAATGTAATAGGCTAAATTGTATCCCCCAAAAGATTAACTTCGTGTTCCTTAGAGTCTGTGAACATTGCTTAACATGATAGAATGTGTGATTAAATTAAGATTTTTTAAAATAGGCTTCACGCCCAAAGCAGAGCCCAACTGGGGCCTTAAATTCATGACCCTGAAATTGAGAGTGGGTCGCTTAATTGACTTAGCCACCCAGGTGTGCCCCTAAATTAAGGATTTTAAGAGAAGGAAACTTATTCTGGATTATCTAGGTGGGCCCTAGATCCTTTCTAGACAAGTGTCTTTAAATAAATTAGACAAGGATGTGAGACAGATACAGAAAAGAAGGCAATAAATGCAGACACAAAATAAGAAACACTCATACTTGAAGCTGAGAGAGACAGGAAATACCTGTAGTATGATCCAGACTTTAGTGTGAGCCTTTTGGCCTCCAGATTGTGAGAAAATAAATTTGTATTATTTTAAGTAGCAAATTTTTGATAATTTTTGATAATTCCTATCCCAGACTACAAAACTAACATGGAGAGAAAACTTGCATTTTATTTATTGATAATTTAAAATTAAATAGTATCTTGGGTTTTAAAATTTATAAAAGGGCTTGAATGGATTGTAGGATAGAAGATAAGTGTAATTAGGGTACTTAAATTAGCCGGTCTACTGACAAAATGAGAAAAAATTATTAATTAGTACAAATTAAATCATTTTGTGTCTGAGTTTCACACATAATTTAGAAGTTTTAAATTATGAATATTTGACAATAGAACTAACCTGCTTCCAGTGCAGTAACATGAAAACTAAGGCTTTAAGCTTTAAGCATTTAAGAAGTGATAAACAAATTGGATTGATATCAAGAATGAGACATTTTACTTAATAGCGTCTTATGAATTTCATGTTGCAGATGTGGCCTCAAGTGTTTACAATATGTTTTCTACTTATTTGTATCAGTAACTCCAAATATTTACCAGGTTTTCATGAATTTGGGCCAAGGATTACTTTTAATGCCTCTCTTTGTTAAAATTTCTTTCTACTTCTTCTTTGGCAAACTTAAATATGGTGGTTTAAAATCAGGTGGTTAATAGGATGCTTTTGCATTTTCACTATGTTTGTAATTGCACCAATATACACATGGGTTTTTGAAGCTGGTCAAGGTCTGAATATTAAAAATGAAGAAAGATCCACTCACTTTTATACAAGGCTGTCGAACAGTCTGAACATGACTCAGTGAGACAGGTCAATCTTCCCTAGTATTTATTTCTCCTTGAGTCCCTTTCACTTCATTTGTCAGGCTTGTCTCAATGGAATTAAGTCCCATTCATTTTCATTGCTTTTCACTGATGGTCATCCAGAACTTTTTCTATCTGCAGTGTATTACAGACTCTCCTGTATTCATTTTATAATTTTGTTTTAAATCTTTTGAAGCATGAGCAAGGAAAAAGTACTAGAATTTTCCACGGTCTGGCTCCTTCTTTATTTTTATTCAGCGATGTGAGATAAGGGAAGTGAATTCAGGATTTCAAAACATACATACAATATATCATGTCTAGACACTGCTATGTGAGTAAAGGAAATTTCAGAGCACAAACGCTGGCTTGTCTTGTGACAGGTAACCTACCCACAAGCTGACAGCACATAGAACTCCCATCCTGTAAATACGCTGAGCAATAAGGTAGAGGACAATAGTCTGTTGTTTTTATAGCTCCTCCAAGAGAGATTTGTCATGTCACTCTGACTTCATAATATTGTTATTAGCAATTTTTCAAATGTACCACTATAATAGAATTCATAGCCCATTTTATTTTTGAAGCCTTTAGACCAATATTTTTTTCCATTTCATTCTCCACAGCATTTATTTATGTATTGATTGACTTACTCATTTCTCAATAGGTGCATCATTAAAATAATCATTTGTAGATAAAATAGTAAGCATTTTAATATAAATGCATCTTTAATTTTTCCAAGAAATAACTTTTCTTCATTCTCATGCTGCTGCCTTAGCTTGGTTGCTTATAATTTCTTGCCTGGAATAATGTATTAGCACAATTAGAAAATATTTTACATACCTCTGCTCTTGCATTTAAATTGAAATTGCCAGGGCACTTTGGTGGCTCAGTCAGTTAGGCGTCTGACCAGCTCAGGTTATGATCTCATGGTTCATGGGTTCAAGCCTGCATCAGGCTCTGTGCTGACAGCTAGCTCAGAGCCTGGAGCCTATTTTCAGATTGTGTGTCTCCCTCTCTCTCTGACCCTCCCCTGCTCACACTGTCTCTCTCTCTCTCAGAAATAAATAAAACATTAAAAAAAATAAACTGAAATTGCCTACAGAATTACCTCAGATTATCTAAAAACAAAGGCAGCCATTGTAATCAATTAAAAAAAATTCCTTGTGATTTTATAATGTCACCAAAATAGAATTTCAAATTATTTGAGAGAAAGTCCAGCCATTTTATCATGTGATGCATACTTAATGGGAAAGGAAGAGGCAAAATTAACTGTTTCACAAAACAAATGTTAGAACGAATAAACAAATTCAGCAAAGTAGGAAGATACAAAAATCAGTTTAATTTTTTATACTCTAATCATGAACAATGTAAGAAGAAAATGAAGAAAACATTTTCATTCACAATTGCATTAAAAAGAATCAAATATTTAAGAATTAACTGAGGTGATGAAAACAGTATATAACTGTGGTGGCATTTTTTCTTACCCATTCTGCCAATCTCCGTGTTTTGATCGACATACATAGATCAAGTATATTTAAGGTAGTTTTTGATTGGTGACACTTAGGTCTGCTATTTTATTATTTGTTTATTTTTTTTCTTGGGTTTCTTGTTTCTGTTTCCCTTTTCTTGCTTTACTGAAGGTTACTTGAATATTTTTCTAGGATTCAGTCTTGTTTTATTTATAGTGTTTTGAACATATCAGTTTTTATATTTTTGTAGTGGTTGGTCTGGATTTTACAATATTCATACATAACTTATATCAGCCTACTGCTTCCAAAATTTTATCCAAATTCAAAAAACAAAGTTGTCTCTAAATAAGACAATTGTTTCACAGGCCTCAATAACCTCCATTTTTGCCTTGATGCTAATGCTCTAATCTGGGAAATAACTCATATGTTACAGTGCAAATGTTCATATATTCCTCATAAAACATTAATTACTTATTCCACAGGTTTTTTTTTTATTTTTAGTATAAAGAATCCCCTACATACTATTTACATGCCAAATTTTGTTATACATTTACATAAAATATGAACAGAGAAATATGCTCATATTCACTTTATAGTAATCCTCTTGAGACAAATATTACAATCTTTGAATATATTCTATCACGTTTTCAAAACATTACTGGAATATTTCAAGATATTAGTTGATAATGTGGTTACTTTAAGTCATCTTCTTAACAATAGAATTTCATTGAAATAAACATTCTTTACTTTTGTTGCTTTCATATACTGTAACTTCAAAGTCATAAATGACATAAAGGATTGTTGAGATGAATATGAATATATAGAAAGAAAAAAAAACAGTTGACAAATTATAAAAAGTTGACAAACAGTATAAAATCCAAAGACACGATCAAGAAACATTTAGATAACCTCCTGGCCATATTAATAATTCTTTCTTTTCTACATAAGATTCATTAGCTTCTAATTCTAATAATAAAAAATTCTCTAGCAATAATCGTCTTGGTGTTGGTGGAAATTACATTGATTAGTTTCTCAGTAGTTTTAGACATCTATTATTTGGGGAAAAAAGTTTACAAGATATACAAATTACAGCAATTTTATTTATTAAGCAATAAATATATATTTATTAAGCAATATTTATTTATTAAGATTGTAAACACTTAAATATTAGGAAGTCAGTGCTTTTTAATTTAATAGAAAGAGACACCAACAACTCTTCTTTGTGTTCACTAGAAACTTTCAAGAGTAAAGATGGGAGGGGAGGTGGGGAACCGGGCAGAGGAAGGATATTAAAGAAACATAGTAATCGTTTCTCCACATCCTCGCCAGCATGGAGGAGGGCACTTGCGGCGATGAGCACTAGATGTTATATGGAAACCAACTTGACAATAAACTATTTGTAAAAAAAAAAAAAAAAAGAATGAATGTGGTAAGATACTAGTAAGGGTTTTTCACTGTGGTTTACCAAAATAAAATAAGATAAAATTTTGAAAAAAAAAAAAAGAAACATAGTAACCAAAACAGATCCATTCTCATTCTGAGATTCAGTTTATGATGAGTTATGATGAGTTATCACAATGATGCAAATGCTGTGTGCCCTGGGCTTCCTGCCTTCATCAATGGGGTATTTAGGGAAAGGAGGCATGGGGAGTCCCGGAGGGGGGCACAGCCTTCTCAACACAGCCCACTTCTGTGCCAACATCAGTGTTCATCTATATAGGGACTTAAATGTACTTCCAAAGTTGAGTAGTCTGAGGAACAGCACATAGCAGGAGGCCAGAAGAGGAAGAAAATTGATCTGTAGCGAAACCTGACTGGGGAGAAGCTATTTAAGCCCAAAGGCTTGTTTTAGAGATAAAAGGGCACAGATCCATCAGAAGAGATGAAAGTCAAAAAGAACTTTTGTCACCTGGGCCCAACCCCCACATTGTTATAAACTATAGAGACTCCATGGAATCTTGAAACTTAGGACCAATTCTAGGGTACAGCAGAGCTTCCCCAGTGGTGTGGCGGCATCAGTGAGCCATCAATCAGTCACAAGAGAGGCAGGGTACAGACTCCCTCCCCCACCATAAGCAGCCTTTGCTGTTTATTCCAGCGTGACCTGTAAGCATTACCCTTTTCCTTTAAGGAACAGACTGGGAACAGCCTCGTGCTCTACAGACACCCTTTTAAAACTGTTAATTTTTAAACAAAGGGTTCCGAAAATTATGTAGCTGCCCTTGAGTACAGAACAAAAAAATGGGGGGAAAAAAGACATTCAAATGTCAAACAGAGCCTTGGAACAATACAGCAGGAGCTCACCTGGGCTGCAGGGCAGAGGTGGCAACAAAATTAAGTAAACAGAAGGTTGAAAAAAATAAAATAAAATGAATACCTTCTGCCAGTTATCCCAAAGTGCTCTTTGCCACAATACAATGTTTCAAGTAAACAATTCAGAGAAAGGTGTGCTGGATACAGAGGAAGCAAACAGGACTTCAAATGGGGGTGGGGTCAGGTGTGACTATGGGGACCTGCAGAGGAACAGGGTGTGGCCAGTGAGTTTGGCTCATGAGTGGCTGACTGTGCGACACATCTGACTGCACTCAACCAGACCACCTGTTCAACCACTGGACCTCAGGTGGTAGATCATGGGGTAGTTTTTGCTGTTTCAGGGGCAAAATTTCAAAGGTTGTTTTTTTTTTTTTTTTGGTTTACTGGCAAAATGGGAAAATTCACAGTTTCAGGTTAAGTATAGAGACAACCAGCATCCACCAAGCACACTGATCCATTCTCAGCTACCTGGTTATGTTCTGGTAGATACCTCCTCCCTCAAATCTGACTATTCAAACGTTGGTCCTCACCAACTGTCTGGGAGGGACCCCTCGGGCTTGAAAACTTAGCAGATTTGTGACTGTAGTTTTCTACACATTTTCGTTTTTGAATCTCTAATGGCCAGTGTGGGGAACAAAGGGGGATGCCAGTCAGGGAAGAAAAGTCTCAGCACAGCTTTCCTGAGAAGAATGACCCAAGGGAACATTTAGCAAGGAGGGTGTAGAAGGGGGAAGTGGCCACTTGCATGAAGTCTTCCATGTAACATTGACTCCACCAGAAAGCCATGCAGCTCCACGCAGGCTACATTAATTTAGGGCTGTGGGAAGGGCACCAGATCCAAAGGGGGCGGAGCTTTGGTTTGTCCATATGTCTTAGTATATAGCTTTCCAAGTTTGGGAAGGATCAATCACAGGAAGGAATGGGGATGAAAGTCCTGAATTCAACTAGCTCCAACTTTCTAGAACTTATATCCATTGCCCAAAGGGATCTCTGCATTTATCCTAAAAGAGACTATCTGGAGAGAAAGTAAAGAATTTTCTTGTTTAAACATATGACACCTTTCCCCTCTCCCCACTATTTCTAGCCCCTGCTTTCCAAATCTCTGGTCAGAGCTGTCCCCTGGAATATGGATTCTTGCTGGGGAGAAACACATTTTCCTGAAGTCACTTATCCAAAAGAGATGCTGGGTGATATGTATACAAAAGCAAAAATAAGTACTAATGTACAAAAAGGCTTTGTGAGTTCATTAAAACCACTTGCTTGTGGGACAGCCCTGAGATTCTGCTGAGTCCCATCAAGGGCAATGTTTTACGTCCAAGGCCAGGAGACTCCCAGAGCTCAGCTAAACAGGGTGAAGTAGTGTGTTACTGAGGTACCACCGTGTGAATATGTGAGATGTAAGGACCCTTTCCCTCAAATTTTCTTTGGGCAAGACCCCCTGAAAAATCAAGTAAGAATGAAGCCAACCAGCCCCAAAGACTGGGTACATGCATTCCCCTGCCACCCAGGGAGGGCCTGAACCAGATGCTGTCCATTAGTGCCCCCTGGTGGGGATTGAATAACAGACAGATCAGGATAAATTCTAGCAGGTCAAAGGTGAACGGCCAAAACTCATGCCCAATTAGCACAAAATAAGTGACAGGTTACCTGACTGGGACAGACAGAACACACATCCCTCTACATACTACCAGTTACTTGGGTCTCTTAAATCCTGAAGGGCTCACAGTCCACTGCTCTCCCACCTCATGAGGTTTTCTCAGCTACACTATAGGCCAAACACACTTCCAGGTGGGAGACTAGATATAAATGAAGGCAAGGCTGGTGCGGTCAGAGACATCCCCACTTCTCCACCAGGACACTCAAGGGCAATTAAGATAGCTAGATGCCAGGTTAGTAAGTCAAAGTGGCTCCCTGTCCTTTTTACCCCACAGGGAAGGCCTGACCTGCTGGGCCATCACTCCATAAAACCATGTTTCTTTGGAACTAAGGAGAAAAAGGGAACCTCCATTCCTGTCCATCTAGGCTGCTGCTTCAGATGGTGCTGCAGGGTGCCTCTCTGGCTGGCGAAGATTCATCCCAAAGCCTTCTGACCTACACAGGAAGTTTGTTTCGAGTTTGGATCTAGCTGCCAAAAGATTTTACTGTCCAATCAGCAGGTAAGAGCATTGGCACAAGCAGGCAACTCCAGCCCATCTGCCTTTTCCCAGCTGAGCCTGGGCCTGGACCCTGAGGGGAGCTGGCCTGCTGACTAGTCTTTTCTGAATGACCACGTTCCCAAAAATCTCTCTCATAGCTGCTGTCCCAGCAGAAATCTGGCTATAACACCCCTAGTGAAAACCTCTCTCCACCTCCACTATTCAGGAAGGCTGTTGTTTGGATTCTTAGCAGCATCAAACCTATCAGTAGGTTGGGGAAGGTGGTCTAGATGAAGCCAATTGCCTGACAAGATCCCCAAACTAGCCTCAAAGGAAGAAAAAACCACAGCCCTTCACGGGCAAGAACAGGTAAGGAGGTAAACATGATAGGGCCGCTGCTTCCCCAAAACCATAACAGATCATGGTGCTATTTCCTCTTTTGTCTTCCTTAAACACAAGACAGAACAGAATTCCCAAAAAGACAAAATTAAAACTTCAGTTGAACAGGGAACAAAAGCCATTAGAAACTCAGAGCTCCTTTGGCTCTTCTGGCATCTAGTCAGCTGTCCAGGTTCTTTTTTGCCCCTTGGCAATGGAGAAGGTACGAGATGCTCTACGCAACGGTGACGTCAAGCAAGAGGCTGCCTTTGTGCACGGCAGCACGCTTGCTCGCGAGGTGAAGGGTGGAGCTTGCAGGGACACAGATACAGCAGTACAAGGGCCCTTGGGTGTGTCTTCAGGAGGCGCATGGACTTCTGTATATACCGTACAATGGTACAATTTCTTGTTTGTGTGGATCCACCAGAGGTTGTCAAACTCACTTGTGTGCAAACCTTTTGCCACCGACCTTGCAGCTGCACTTGATGTTGTTGGGTTGGCCTTGCAGAGCCAGCTCGTCACTCAGGAGCTCCTCTGCTGGCAGCCTCCACTTCTGCATGGCTGGGTGCTCTGGCCCCAAATCAGGCCGTGCATCAAGGCCTCTGTTGTATTTGTGCTGCTGACATGGTAGCGACACACAGCCTCCCACTTGAATCTCTGGCTGCACAAGCAGTGGTGGAAAAGTGTGTCTTCCAGGCTTCGGTGCACAGCTAGTGCTTCTCTAGGAGATGACAGTCCACAAAGCTTTTCACACTGACAGAGGAGGAGAGGATGAAATACCGAGATGGGAGAGCATGTGCCATAGGAGGCTGCAGAGGTTAAGGTAGTGCTGGTCACAGGTACTCAGGCCCGGCCCTTCCAAGTTGAGATGGTCATGGATGTGGCCCAGGGCCTTGTGCAAATCTTTGGATAGTGCCTTCCCTTCCCACAGGCAGCACATTTCAACTCTTAGAGGCTGTGCCTGAAGACAAACCCAGATTCTTAGGTAGAGGAGCATTGGGGTAGACAGTGATGTCATTCTCAAGTGTTTCATCCCATCAGTGGAGGGTCAGCTGCCACTTGGTAATGAACTTAGTTTGACACATGTTGCAAGAGAATAGAAAAATACCATTGTGGGACAGAACATAGGACCCTGGGAGTTTTGGTTCTAGAAGCTGGTCTCACGGAACTTGCACTTGCTTAGGAGCAGGTCCACATGGTCATGAGCATGCTGTCAGGTCAACTGAATGTTGTGCTCTAGAACTTTCTTCACACCCAGCAGGGCACGGCCTTATCATCTCAGTTATCACTCGGTCTAAAAGTCAGCTCATCACTATCATCACTCAACTCAATCACCTCCTTGGCGATGCCTATCACTCCAGTGGGATCTTCAAACTACAAATCATCATCTCCTGGGCCCTCCAGCTGGAGCTCATCCATCTTCCCAAAGCCTGGATCTTTGGAGTGGTTGCTATTGCTCACACAGGAGTTGGTTCCAGTGGTGACTGTCTATTTGCATTGTCAGGAGTGACTGAACTATTTTTACTGAAGTCTCCATTGCTCTGAACTTTGTATGGCTGGCAGGAGCTGGTGCTGATTTGGGTGGCCATGCTGACGGTGCCTCTGACTGGCTGGGTCATCATACTAGGTGAAGGGAGAAAGAGCATCATCGTCCTCTGCCTTTGGGGGCAGTGGCTGCTGCAGCAAATACAAGCTATGGTTGGAGTCATTAGTGATATTTCTCTATTCTTCTTTATAACTTCCTGCACCATTGCTAGGTAACACATAGTTCCTATTAGGACCAAATTGCTCCCCATCATCCCGGAGTTCTTCAAGGGGTGGTTGCATTCTGCTGAGCTACAAGTATGGGTACCACTGGTTCTGGTCCAGGGTTTCGCTGCAGCAGTGCTCCTTAGGACAGGAAAGTGGAGTGACAGGCCCAGACAGTTACCTCATGGAGGACTCCAGTGTTGATCAGGTCTGTCAAGAGCTCTGATGTGTAGACAAATGTGCTGCCAGAATCTTCTCAAGGTTGACAGGGGTGATAAAGTCCACCACTTAGGTCCTGGCAGCATGAAGCCAAAAATTCAGGAAAAGATTCTGGAAGTATCCAGCTAGCACAGCTTAGTGGGCCAGGAAGGAGTAGACCCCCACCGCAGTGGTGACGTCCCGCATGATCTCCCAGATCCGATACTTCACTGAGTTTCTTCAGCAGGCTGTTGGGGTGGTTACTGCTTTGCAGTTTGATCCTCATGCCCATCTAGGCTCCTAGGGAGCTGCCCTCTTATCAGCACGGTTTATAGAGCTCCATTGGGCCTGAGCACCATCATCGCCACCTCACACAAAAGCCGGCCCGCCCTGCCTGGCCCGACCCGACCAGGAGGGGGCGCCCTTATAGTGAATATTTCTTAAGTGGTAACGGAGACCTCAAGGTCCTCTGCAAATACTATCTGTCAACTCTTCTCCCTACCCCACTCATCTCTGGCCCGGATACTTGTAGGAGCTTCCTAACACATCTCCCAGCTGTCTCTCTCATTCTACTCCAAACGTATTTCTCTGTGGCTGCCACAGCGATCTTTTTTAAAAAAATAAAGTAATATGACTTATTCAGTTACGCCTATTGTTATCCTCTCTCATCACTTACAATCAAAATTCTTTTTACATGTTCTACAGGGTCTTCTATGATCTGAGCTTTATTTATTCTCACAGTGGCCTCTTTGCCCATTCTTTCCTTTTGTTTAATATACACTCATCACACTGGTCATTTTCAATTCTTTTCAGCTTAGAGAATTTCACCACGGAGGTCCTAAGACTTGGAGTTGTTCTCTCCCCAGCGTTTCACAAAGCATTAAAAACTAAAAACAAAACAAAACGAACAAAACACTTCATCTTTTGCCATAAATGTCATCTCTTCAGAGATTATTTCTATGACCACCCCATATAATACAGAGCTCTTCCCAGAGCATCCTGTTACTGTCTATCATAATGACATAGTTATCACTTAAAATATTACTAAATATTAGCTACATATTATTCTTAATACTTGATAACTACCTTATATTAGATATTAATTGTTTTTGTCTCTATGATTTTATTATCTGTTTTGAACCAGACCAACACGACGTGTGCACTACCTCTCTCATTCAGATATTTTTCTTCTTGAATGATGTTATGTATGAATTATAAAGAGGAAAATAGAGAGCCCCTTACTGAAAATGGGATCTCAGGTTTTGTTCTCTGGGAACCTAAGTTCCTTAAGAATTTTGCAAATAGAGAGCAGAGATAAACAAGTGCCTCTGAGGAGAGAAAAGATTGAATAAGAAAATCGGAGTGATTTATTGTAGGTCTGATGGAGAATGGTGCTCCCATGACAGAAATACCCATATGCTACTACCTTGCAGAGACCTGGGGGAGTGGTTTCAACTCCAGATAGATAGTTCATGTTTGGGTTTGAAATGTTCTAGAAAAGATTAGTGAATGTTAGGATGCACATTAGCAGCAGTATATCATAAAACTTCAAGGTATTACTGAGCATGAATGGGAAGCACATCAAAGGAATCCATGATGGGATAAAGATATGGCAATTATCCAGCCTTTTAATCACCACAGTTGTATTGTTGTGAGACCCTAGAGAAAAGAGCATGATCCGAATAATACAATAATACATCCGAATAATACATGATCAATAATAATACATCCGAATAATAGATTCAATTCCCTGCCCTCATTATAAAATAGGACCTCAAAGTCAGTTTGAATATGATTTCAAATTAAAAAAAAAATGGGCTTTTTGTTCTCATATCTGAATTTATGTGTAGGATTTACATGGCAGACCTAAGTATTTGCTCTTCTCACTGTTGTTTACCATCCATGTGGTCAAGGTTTACATCTGCTTGAATGAATATCATGTACCCAACATCTAATAGACTTACTGGTACAGAAGAGGAATATAACACATATTTTTGTTAATCAGTTAATGAAATGTTCAGGAGAGAAATGAAATCCAATTTGTGCAGGAGAGAAAAGGAAAGCACAATTAGATAAAATAACTCTGCCAAATTGAAACAACTATTTAATACTCAAGTCTGACATTTGCTTATGAATCTTGAGCCCTTAGCCACTGTGTTGAAGATTCTTCTGTATAAGGAAGAACATAACCAAAAAAACTGGGAGTTCTGGCATTTCTAGCACTTATAAAAACAATGCATCATTCAAATAGATAGAAAGTGAGTTCAGGTGAGTATTCAGAGAGGACCAAAGAACTTAGAATATCATAAAACACATTTGGAGAGGTTAATCAGAGGTCAAGTTTTTTTTAATTTTTTCCCTGAAAACTGAAACCCTTAAAAAAATACTGGGGAATTTAGGTAGCACAAATCATGCAGGAAGTCATACAGGAAGCAAATTTGTGGTTGTGGTTTAGCTACTATTGTTTAGACAGTCTGAGTTTAGCAGGATAGCTAAGGAAGAGTATTGGGGGGTTATAGTCACTTAATACTTGCAGCGAAACTTAATTACTGTTTCAGGCTCTCTATACCATCATTTTCTGTTTTTTTCTATACCTTATGTATTTGTTTCTTTTATAATTTACATCAAGATTTATCAAACATTTTATTTTTCAGTCAATAATTTGCAGAATTACACTACAAATATACCTGTCCGTTGATGCCTGTGAAATAAAATTTACCATATTTAGTACAAAACCTTCCAGAAATTTCTGTTAGATTATTTCCTGATACACATTTTACTAGATATTCATTTTGCTATGGGCAAATGGATACAAATTAACAGTTTTCACCTTTAAACATAAGTGCCTGTAAGGATAAGCTAGAGCATTATTTTCTTCTGAGACCTCTGAGATCTCTTTATCATCTATTTGAATAGACATTATATTTATAGTAAAAATAATTTTCCCAAGAAAAAAGGAATTTTTCTTCCCTCTATTGAATAAGTCAATAATGATTGAAATAAAGTAGAAGGGCAAAACAAAAAAATTCCAACTATTATAAAGCAACATAGTAATGACTGATAGTCTCAATAGGCAATAAGATGATCAAAAAGATTCAAAAACTGATGAATATATAGTATTTGACAGAATGGAAAATACAGCCTTTGCCATAGAACCAGATATTTTATATCGTTTCTGGAAGGCAGGAGTGAACTCCTGCATCACTAGTCTGTGCCACACAGGGAGGAGAGCTGTTGAAGTGATAAATGTGAAGAAAGACGGAAGTAGCACTTTCTTACAGATCCTAACAGGTGTAACCAAAAATTCTGAAAGAAGGTCAGTTTAAGAAGCACTTTCAAATGTCTCCTACTGAGTGATGAAACCTCTGTCGTTAGTAGATAATTGGGGAATGAAGTCCTGGGAGTAAAAAAAGACTCAACAAACTTTGAGTTTCATGTGGACCCGAAAGTCCTATTTGAGCCTCACTCAATTATCAGCAAGTGTCCCTATTAAGGGGAATTACCACTCCAATGAAGCGGGACCATGCCATCAGGTTTAATTTAGTTCCACAGAAAGGGTGCCAACTAGGTGTATGTCCTTTAAAAAAAAACATTCCAATTAATGCAGGTTACCATATTTAGTGCTAACATGTAAAAATGGAAAAAAACGAATCAAAATCATGGCAAATTTGTGGTAATACAAGCTAAATGGACACATTCATTCTGTGAAATAAATTGTGATTTTTTAAACAAAACATCTAATTTAAAGAAAATCAAAACTATGTTTAGTTAACTTTATCTGTTCTGCTTATATGTGTAAAGTATAAAATGTTAAATAATGAACCTAAATTCTAAATAATCAACAAGGATGTTAATCTGGAATCCAACATAGGAAAACCACAAATATTATATACAGTCTTCTCATTGTATTATTTTCATCACACACACACACACACACACACACACACACACAACACATGCACTCACACACACTGAAATAGATTAATTATCTGGGTAATTAAAATTGTTTATAATATAATTCAGTTTTCAACACCAAACTTTTTATTCACATACCATCACCTTCTCAACATATTCTTTTCAGTTTAAGTGCTAGTGACAAATCACAGATATACTTTTGTAAACTAGAGATTTCAATTAGGAGATCTAAATCTTCCTCACAATACAAATGCAATTTTGCATTCTCATATAAAATGGAAATATTTCCTTAAATTTACTTAAAAAAGTCATTTATTTGGTACAGATTAAATATTTATTTCATTAGTAAATTATTTCAATTTTAGCCAAATGCCAAAAATCAAATTTAAAAAATTAATGTTTCTTTATTCTTGAAACAGAGAGAGAAAAAGAGGGAGACAGAGCATGAGAGGCAGAAAGGCAGAGAGACAGAGAGAGAGGGAGACACAGAATCTGAAGCAGGTTCCAGGCTCTGAGCTGTCAGCACAGAGTCCAATGAGGGGCTGGAACTCACGAACCATGAGATCATGCCCTGAGTCAAAGTCCAACACTTAAATGACTGAGCCACCCAGGTGCCCCCCAAAATTCAAATTTTGAAGGAACACTTGAAGGAACAATTAGGATTATGGTTTCCTAATCAGCATGCCATCAACTCATCAGATATCAATATCAATCAGATTAGTTTCTTTCCTGAATTATTTTTTAACTGTTTCATTAAATAAAATACTAATAAAGGTTAAATAACAAGTGGAACAGATGTTCAGATTTATAATCAATGAAGGGTTGACATCACAATATATAAAGATCTTTAAGAAATCAAAGAACATAATGAGGCATTTCTAAAGGTGTTAATAAACACATTAAAAAGTAGGTACCTAGGGGCACCTGGGTGGCTCAGTTGGTTCAGTGTCCAATTTCAGCTCAGGTTATGATCTCACAGTGTGTGTTAGGTCCAGCCCTGCGATGGGCTCTGTACTGACAACTCCCCAGAGCCTGAAGCCTGCTTCAGATTCTGTGTCTCCCTCTCTTTCTGCCCCTCTCCTGCTCACGCTGTCTCTCCCTCTCTCAAAAATAAATGAACATTAAAATATTTTTTTAAAAAGCAGTCACCTAAACAGTTGTAACCAGATAAATGCAAATAAAATCATCATGAAATATTAATGACCATCCATAGAGATTATGTATTAAAAATCTAAAGAGAGCTATAACTAAGTGCTATAAGTGTGATGAAGATGTGGTTCAACAAGAACCTGTATACACTTCTGGTGGAAGTCTAAAGTGTTACAACTAACTTGAAAAACATCCTGGCATTATCTACCAAGTAATGGAATTTGTGTATATAACACAGCAGTTCCAAACTCAGATATGTGTGTGCATGTCTATGTATATGTATATGTATATCTATCTTAAATTATGCATTTCTGCAGAAATCATTTTTTGATTGCCAAGACTTAAGAAAGTTCAAATGTCCATCAAAAGTATAATATATAAATAAATGCTTGTATGTTCTTTTAATGAAATACAATAAAAGTACTTTAACTTCATGCAACAAAATGGTTGAAAAAAATAGTGTTGTCACATGTAAAATTCAAATGTTAGGACTCAATTTAAGGAAGTTTAAAATGAACTACAGTGCTTGTGGACAAAAAGTTAAAGAAAGAAGAGGAAGAATCAGTAGTAAAGAAAAATCATTAACAGGGTTGGGGGTGTGGGTCTAGGATGTGGGCAATGTCCTCTTTCTTGATTTGTGTGCTGGCTATATGAAAAATACTTTGATAGATCATTGACCTTATGTTACGGTTCTGTGAAATTTTAAAAATGGTGTGTAATAAAATCATTTAAACAGGCACTAGGATAATAAGCTGGGGCAGAGGGATGAGAGAGAAGAGAAGAAATAGCTTGGCATTTGGGAAGAATGCATTTGATTTAATCCTGAATTTGGCAGCCAGATGAGAGTCTAGAGAAGTATGTGGGCTATGTCATGGTGAGCTTTGCATTATGTTAAGATATTTGGATTTTATCTGGGGAAAAAATGAGAAAAGCATTGAAGAGGAGTAAGATCTATTTTAGATATCTACTTAGCCATCCTGGGGTATAGATTATTTAGGGTCCAAGGCCGAAGTTTAGTAGACAAAATGGAAGACTGGGTGTAGGAGCTGATAGAATTTATATTAAATAAAGGGCACTTAAGAGTACTGAATTATGAACTATTTTCTGGAAGGAAAATAAATGAGAAAAGGGAGATGACAAATACAATTATGATCCTAAAAAAACCCAAAAGGGTAAGTGTTTAGAAATAAGTCTGGTGAAAAAAAGTGGAATCATTTTAAGAGAAGTATGTAAGCAAAAACCACCGAAGTATATAAGATTTTACTTGCAAAGTGGTAAGTTTGCAAAATCTGAGACAGCACAATTCTAGGTGATGCCAAAATTGAAGTTATCAATGAAACCTCTGTTGTTGGATCAGAGTAGAAGATACACTATGAGTGTGTGTGTGTGTGTGTGTGTGCACGCGCGCACGTGTGTGTGTGTGTGTGATAGGGAGGTATAGAGATAATTGCTAAATATGTATATACACAGATAATGAACATACAGAAATTTTCTTGTTCTGTGTGCTAAGATGGCCTATGCACAGTAATACTCAAGAGAAATGAGCAATCTTTGTACCCAGATCTTGGTTTCTAAGTAAAAGGATCAAGAACTATTTGAATGATGGGGGTGCCTGGGTGGCTCAGTCGGTTAAGCATCTGACTTCGGCTCAGGTCATGATCTCACAGTTTGTGGGTTCGAGCCCCATGTTGGCTCTGTGCTGACAGCTAGCTCAGAGCCTGGAGCCTGCTTCAGATTCTGTATCTCCCTCTCTCTCTGACCCTCCTCTGCTCACGCTGTCTCTCTCTCTCTCAGAAATAAATAAAACATTTAAAAAAATTAAAAAAGGAATTTGACCAATCTTTAAAAATAAAGAACTATTTGAATGAATGTTTGATTCTAGGTTTGATAAAGGGGACACACATCATAAACCATAAAATAAGGAAGGTTAAAAAACAACACAACAAGCACCAACCTGAATGCGCTTTTAGTAGCCCAGACTAGAAAAATTAGAGCAACAGAATTCAGTAAGAACTGTATGAATTGTGACAAAGAAAAATATCTTTAAGTCCATCCTGATATAAAAATATTAAATAAATGTTATATAATGGAAAAACGCTTCTTTCTGAAGAATTCCAAATAATAAATGTATAAGTAAGGAAAGAGAAACTTATCAGCAGAATAGCACAATAATAACTGCTGCAGCCAAGATCCAGTTGTTTAGTTAGTAGGTGAAAACTTAAGAAGCAGAATACATGCATAGCCTCAAAATATCTCACCAGAAGTAAATTTAATTACTGTGGTGATTTTATCACATGCCTACAAATTATAGGATAATTCTCTTTTCAGGAGGTAGAGGTTAATTCCATTCACTTGAGTGTGAGTTGAACATAGTGACTTGCTTCCAACAAATTGAGTATGTCAATGGAAAAAAAATAATAACTGTTATGGCAGACACTTAATCAAGTGATCAAGGTTAATGTCACCAGGGCTAAGAATACAATTCTGTAATGTCACATGTGCTATTCTTCCTCAAACCCAGAACCCCAATCTACTCATGAGAAAATATTACCTAAACTAAAATTAAGGGCAATCTACAAATATTGAGCATTAATTTCAAAAAAGTCAACATGATTCATCATGAAAACAAGAAAACAATGAACGGTCACAGATGGAAGGAGACTATGGTGACATCAGAAATGAATGCAATGCAGTAACCTAGACTAAATCCTCTAATGGAAACAGTAGTAGAAAATGGAAAATGTGAGAAAATATCTGTAATGTTTTTTTGTTTAATAAATGTACTTTAGGGTGCTCAGTCTGTTGAGTGTCTACCTCTTACTTTCAACTCAGATCATGATCCCAGGGTAGTGGGATTGAGCTCTGCACTGGGCTCCATGCTGAGTGCGGAACCTGCTTAATATTCTCTCTCTCTCTCCCTCTGCCCTTCTCCCCTGCTTGCACGCGCGCGCGCGCGTGCGCACGCACACACACACACACACTGTCTCTTTCTAATAAAATTTTTTTTATAAAAGGAACTTTAGTTGTATAAGATGTTAACACTGTAGGATGCTGGGTGAAGAGTACAGAAAACTCTGTACTCTATTTCATCTTCTGTAAGTTAGAAGCTATTTTAAAATATATTTTAAATGGGGCACTTGGGTAGCTTAGTCTGTTAAGTGTCCGACTTTCGCTTAGGTCATGATCTCGCGGTTCGTGGGTTCGAGCCCCACGTCTGGCTCTGTGCTGACTGCCAGCTCAGAGCCTGGAGCCTATTTCAGAGTCTGTGTCTCCCTCTCTCTCTGACCCTCCCCTGCTCGCTCTGTCTCTCTCTCTCTCTCCTAGAAATAAATAAAACATTAAAAAATATTTTTAAAAATTAAAAAAAAAATAAAATAGATTTTAAAAAGTATTTCGAGGAGCTTCTTTGTGGCTCAGTCAGTTAGGTCTCTGACTTTGGCTCAAGTTATGATCTCACGGTTTGTGAATTCAGGCCTCACTTTGGGCTCTGTGCTGACAGTGCTGAGCCTGCTTACGATTCTCTCTCTCACCTCTCTCTCTCTTCCCCTCACTCCCCGACTTATGCTCTCTGTCTCTCAAAATAAATAAATAAACTTTAAACAATAAAAAAGTAAAAGCTATTTCAAAAAGTGGACTTTAATAAAAATACTACATATGTACTTGTGCTCATCATCAAGGTGACCTACACCTAGTTTACATTTTCACATACTTAAAATCCAAAAATTCATTGAAATTGACAAAAATCACTTTTTATAATAAAATTTTGCGTATACTTTGATTTTCTTTATTGAAAAATTCTATCTGCAATTTTTCTTCTTTAGTATAAATAGACATGGGGTGTTTTAATTTTCAGGCTAAGATACATTCTTAGTGAAAAACTTCACTGCTAAAGGATGATTTCTAAACCTACTACCCTGGAATATCATAATTTGCACCAAAGTCTTATGTTTTATTTTTTTATTTTATTTTTTATTTTTTAAGGAAACCCTAACCCCAACATGCGGCTCAAACTCATGACCCCCGTATCAAGAGTCATATATACTCTACCTACTGAGCCATCCAGATGTCAGGCACCAAAGTTTAATGGGTGAATAAAGAATGCAGATTACCATAGAGGGAAAAACCTATTTCTTATTTTTCATAGCCAATCTCACTTTAAAGGGGAGAGTCTTAACCTTTAAGAGGATGGAAAATGAGATGGCACTGATGATTGATGGACTCACTTCTATTGTAATACCATACATTACGCCTTCTAAAAGGAGTCATTTCTGAGTAAAAGGGGATACTATCAATTATTTGGTCAGGACATTAGGCATCAAACTAGAACTTTCTCAGGCAGACTAAGAGGTTCATTCTGAAAAAAAAAAAATTGAATGAATAAATAAATGTGAGATAAAGGGAAAATGTCCCGTTGCAATTTGTGGGCCAGAACTTAACTTTTAATTGACTTGTTTCTTCTGACTTGATCCAGCAGACAGTGTATCTCAAGGTAATCTTCTGGGTTATTACATACATACCATTTCATTCTCGCATAAATTTAGTTTACAGAGACATTAACTCATTATATATAACTAATATAGGTGATATACTACATATTTCATGCATAGGTATATATACATATTAAATTGTATTCAAGGCGAGGCGCCTGGATGGCTTAGTCGGTTAAGCGTCCGACTTTTGCTTAGGTCATGATCTCGCGGTTCATGGGTTCGAGCCCCGCGATGGGCTCTGTGCTGACTGCCAGCTTGGAGCCTGGAGCCTGTTTCAGTCTGTCACTCCCTCTCTCTCTGACCCTCCCCTGCTCATGCTCTCTCTCTCTCTCTCTTTCTCCTAGAAATAAATAAAAATTAAAAAAAAATAAAAATAAAAAATAAATTGTATTCAAGGCAAGTTGCCTCTTTTCCCCTGTATTTTCACAATTAGAAAATATTTTTATTCTTGATTTCTGAGATTATTAGCATTTCTGAACATCACAGAAGTGATTATATAAGGAAAATTATAAAATAAAGAAGACAGAATATTTGGTATGTGTGTAAAATAAAAGCCTATGCAAAATTCTGGATTATAGAATAAAGTTGAACTGGAAAGAGCAAATTCAATGTAAGTACATTAGAAGTTGACCAGAAAGGCAAAATAGGCCAAAACTACACTAGCCATTTTTGTTACAAGTATCAGACAGGGATTTTCTATTGAAGAAAGAACAGCAAGTTTCTACGAAAGGACTGTCGTTTTTGGCTTTGGGGCAGAAAACATGTAAGCAAAGAAAACAGCCCAATATATAAACACACGACGTTCAATCTGAAGGCAACTCTTTGCCCAGTCCTTATTGAAGTTTATTCATTTATATATCGCAGCAAAAGAATTTCAACAGCATCTGGCATTTACTAACATAGTGTGTAGGGTTTTCTGCTGACATCTCCAAGTGCCATACACATCTTTTTATTTTATACCTTTATAAGTTTAGAAATGTCTGTAACTTTGTGATCTCAAATGAAAGAATGTATGTGAGCACACATGTACCAGAGGATGAAGACAATAAAAAATAAGCCAATGGCTTGTTAAAGATACAGTGGTGAAATGAAAAAAATGGCTACATTCCTTTAAATAAATCTTTAGTTTTAACAATGATTTATTCATAACTTTAAGCCTACATGTATTTATTAGATACGTAGACACTTGACCAATGCTTTCTGAAAGTATTTCATGAAGATATTAAATGTTTTCTAATAGACTTTGTTTTTTAAATTTTCTTTCTACATTTTCAATATATAAAACAAAACAGAACTGAAAGGGCAGAGAGTTCCTATATATCCAGAGAGTTCCTATATATCTCACACTTAGTTTTTTCTGATATTAGTATCATTTAGAATGGCAATTTTGTCACAAATGGTGTACCAACGTTGATACCTTATTAATTAATTAATTAAGTCCAAAGTTTGTTCCAGTTGTTTTAATTTTTAACTAATGTTATTTTTCTCTTACAAAATCATATTTAGGATAAAACATTACATTTAGTTATGTTTCCTTAGGCTTTCTTGGCTGTGACTGTTCCTTAGACTTTCTGTGTTTTTGATAACCTTGAGAGTTATAAGGAGTGGCATGTTGTGAGTATTGGAATTTATCTATTGCTTTTCTCAGATTAGACTGGGGTGATGGGGCTATGGGTTTGTGGGAGAAAGAACATGGAAGTAAAGTGCTGTATCCAACCGTCTTATTGATGTTGACCTTGATTGCAAGGCTGAGGTAGTGTTTGTCAGTTTTCTCCACTATAAAGTTACTTTTTTTCCTCTTTTTATACTATGCTTTTTGGAATCACTATGCACAGTGTACTCTGAAAGGCTACAGGATTATGCACCCCTTTAATCAGGGCAAAAGTGTGGAGGCTTACAGAGCCTGTCTGGCTAAGATTTAAGGGAAAAAACATGTTTGCAGCCTGGGAAATGGCTGATTGAGAAGCAACAAAGTAGACCACAAAAGCCGGGTCTCCTTTAAAATGTCAGGGTTGAAGACAGCCTGACTTTGTCAGTGGATCAACATTTTTCCCAATCTGTAAACACTTAATCGAAACTACTAAAACAATCCCCGTCTAGGACGTATACTCTGCCCCCGTGACATCTGCCTGTACATCACTACCCTGGTTGTATTGTGCCTGTGAAAATAAAAGCATGCTTTGTTCCAGCTTTTGAAACCACGCACTCCTGCATTCCTGCACCCCTTGAAATGTACTGATAAGATTCTCAATAAAAACTGGAGAAGAACTTTGCTTCGTATCATCGCCACTAGAGTGCTTGGCCCCCTTGCCCTCTCCTTTCTGTGATTCAGGAATCTGGAGTAATCTGTCATCGACCGCCCTAGGATTTGCTGTTCAAATCCGGCACAAGAATATCTATACTATTTGGAATTATTTTACACAGGAAATATCTATCTTCTCCCCCATTAACTGTTTAATCATTTCTTTATAACAGCATGGTCTCATATTTGTTTTATATCACTGACATTTTTACCGTCTTTTTAATTTAGCCTTTTTGCAGAATGCCATGTAATTGGAATCAAAGGTAGTCTTTTCTTAGATTGACTCATTTTTGGCTTATCCATGGCTTTTTGTTATCCGATTGATCCTTTTTTTTTTTTTTTTATCACTGAATAATATTGTCTTATTTAGACGTAATACAACTTGTTTACCCATTCACTTATTGAAACACAGTTTGGATTCTTCCAGTTCAGGATGATTACTAATGAAGCTGTGATAGACATCCACCTGCAAACTTCGTGTGTGGAACATGATTGCTGGATCTTCTGGTAATACTTAATAAAGCTTTGAAAGACACCTCTAAACTGTCTTCCAAAGTGGCTGTGCCATCTTGCACCCCCAACAGCAATGACTTAAAGTTTCTGGTATTCCACACCTTCATCAAAATCTAGTGTTGTCAGTTTTTGGAGTTTGACTTCTCTAATCATAATGTAGTGCTCTCTCATCATTGCTTTTCTCGAATGACAAATGATGTTGTCTTTTCCCATGAATAGTCTCCATTGCTATATCTTCTTTGGTGAAGTGTTTATATCAAATGCCCATTTTTTAATTGTGTCACTTGTTTTTATCACTGTTGTATTTTAGAGTTCTTTGTGTAAATTAGAGGCAAGCATTTTATCAGATGTGTGCTTTGCATATTTTTCTCCCAGTTGGTAGCTGTGTTTTTAATGCCCTGAACAGTTTCCTTCACAGAGCAGAAGTTTTTATTGTTAATAAAGACTAAAAACCATTTCTTCTTCTATGTATTTTGTTTTTATTGTTACGTCTATAACTTATCATCAAACCTTGATCAACATGGTTTTCTCCTGTACTTTCTTCTAGAAATTTTAGAGTTCTGAATTTTACATTTACATCTATGATTCTTTTTTTTTTGTCCATTTTTGTGAGAGGTCTAGATTTCTTTGTTTATTTGTTTTCATATGGAAAACACTCCAGTGTTTTTAGCATTGTTGTTGAAAAGTCTATCATTTTCATTGAGTATCTTAGTCAAAGATCAGTTCACTGTATCAGCATGTCTGTTTCTGTTATCTGTTCTCTTCCATCAGTCTCTATGTCTATTCTTTCACCAAAACTAAAACGATCTCACTTACTTTAGCTTTATAACATGTGTTATTCTCCAGGTAAAGTGATCTCAGATGTGATTCTTGGTCTTACTACATGTCTCCAAATTTGGAGGGGAGGGTCTTCTCTATGATCTAACTTACCTGATAGGTCCAAGAAAATTATTTGACTTTGACTTCTCCATTTTTTTTTCATGAAATTGTAACATCTTTCAAACTCTTGTATATTAAAGCTTACCTTTAATTTAACTTATACAGACACGTACACCACACACACACGCGCGCGCGCACACACACACACACGGATGTGCTTAACAACAAATTTATGCAGGGGCGCCTGGGTGGCTTAGTCGGTTAAGCGTATGACTTTCGCTTAGGTCATGATCTCCCGGTTTGTGGGTTCGAGCCCCGCGTCGGGCTCTGTGCTGACTGCCAGCTCAGAGCCTGGAGCCTGCTTCAGTCTGTGACTCCCTGTCTCTCTGACCCTCCCCTGCTCACGCTGTCTCTCTCTCTCTCTCTGTCCTGGAAATAAAAAAAAAAAAAAAAACATTAAAAAAAAAAAAACCAACAAATTTATACAGTTCAGTACTTTTCACTGAATTACCCTGTTAAATTTAATAAAGATAACATGATAACAGTGAGAAAATATTGTTTACCAAGTCCTTACTGTGTCAACAGTGAAAGCTAGAAGGAACATTTTTCCCACTAGAAGAAATTTGAAATTAATTGGGACAATGAGATAATATATTATCTTGCATTTTAATCTATGTTGTTTTCTGTAAGAACATAAATGACCTATTTTCAAACTTGTATTGATATTTTAAAGAATCTGCTGTTGATTAATGCACCGATAAAAACAAAATGTTCCTTAATTTTAAATATGTTAAAAAGGAGAGGGGAAGTGAACAAATACATCCCATTTGAGGTCAAAAATTTAGAACCTTCTTTAATTTGTGCCTTATTTAGTATACCCATTATGTTACTCAGCGATCAAAAAGAATGAAATCTTGCCATTTGCAACAAGATGGATAGAACTACTGTGTATCATGTTAAGCTAAATAAGTCAGTCAGAGAAAGACAAATATATGATTTTACTCATATGTGGAATTTAATAAACACAACATATGAACATAGGGGAAGGGAAAGGAAAATAAGATAAAAGCAGAGAGAGAGGCAAACCATAAAAGACTTAAATACAGAGAACAAACTGAGGGTTGCTGAAGCAAGGTGGGTGGGGAGGGGCTAAATGGGTGATGGGCAGTAAGGAGGGGACTTGTTGGGATGAGCTCTGGGTGTTATATGTAAGGGATGAATCACTGGGTCCTACTCCTGAAAACAACAGTACACTGTATGTTAACTAACTTATATTTAAAAAGCATTAATTCTAAAGGAGTCAACTAGATAAGCTGACTTACATTCTGTTCCTCGTAGAAACTATATTTTCAGAGTTGTTTTATTAATATATTAAACATTGTTTTAATTAATTTGTTAGCAACAGTCACACTGGCATATTATGGTAGACATCTGAAGGTTGGTGTATAAATACATCTTTTATTGAATGTCTTTTATACAAATATAGGTTTATATAAATATTTTATCATAGATAAAAAATACTTTTGTGTTTAGCTAATTTTTAACTGAAATTTCTTATTTCTTTCCCCAGCAGCAGCAAAAGCAGCAGAATATTTGTTTTTTATTTTTCTCTAGGAATTTGGTTTCTAGGATTTAAAGTTAGTTTAACTTCCTGGTATCTTCTCATCAAACTTCTTTTGGTCTTTGAACATCACTGAACCTCTTAAAAATAATTTTATTCTTTGTATTGAATTCATTCACTCTATTTTGACTTCTCTGGAAGTCTATTTACAAGCTATTTTCAAAAATTAACTAGCTATTCCTTTCTTTTTCTTTTAATTTTTTAAAATTTATTTCTGAGAGAGAGAGAGTGAGAGAGGGAGAGAGAGAGAGAGAGAGATGCAGAGTGAGCAGGGAAGGGTCAGAGAGAGAGAGGAAGACACAGAATCTGAAACAGGCTCCAGGCTCTGAGCTGACTCAGGAACAGTGTGAGATCATGACCTGAGCCAAAGTCCGAGGCTTAACTGACTGAGCCCCCTCAGGCGCCCCTATTCCTTTCTTTTTTAAAAATATTTTTAATGTTAATTTATTTATGAGGGAAGGAGAGACAGAGTGTGAGTGGGGGAGGGGCAGAGAGAGAGGGAGACACAGAATCCGAAGCAGGCTCCAGCCTCTGAGCTGTCAGCACAGAGCCCCCATTTGGAGCTGGAACTCAAGAACCCATGAGATCATGACCTAAGCTGAAGTCATACCCTCAACTCAGTGAGCTACCCAGGTGCCTCTATTACTTTCTATCTTAAATATGTGAAATCTTAGTTGTTCAATAAAACAACTAAAATGTCGTTTTGCAGGGCGCCTGGGTGACTCAGTTGGTTAAGCCTCAGACTTACGTTCAGGACATGAACTCGCGGTTCGTGAGTTCCAGCCTAGCGTCTGGCTCTGTCCTGACAGCACAGATTCTTGCTTCAGATTCTGTGTCTCCCTCTCTCTCTGTTTCTTCCCTGCTCGCACTCTGCCTCTCTCTCTCAAAAATCAATAAACATTTAAAAAAATTCAGTCCATAAATATATCAAGTATAAAGCTGTTTCCTCTAATAGATATCTGATATTAAGATTTTCAATATACTTATGAGGGATGAAAAGATGGCTTCCTAAAAAAATTGGCCAACTATTCTCTTATACCATTTTTTTGTTGCTGTTAAAGTAGTTTTGCCTTAATATGTATGTTTATGAATTTTTAAAGCACAATGACCTAATTTTATACATTTAGTTGCAAGTTTTGATTGAAGTTAATACCCAAATGAAACTAAAATATATAGAGACCTTAGAGTAGTTTTTCAACTGAATTTTGAAAGCTTCCAGTTGATTTTTCAGCTTCAATTCACAGATAATTGTCAGTAGAGCGTGACACAGGACACCTGGAAGCCTCTCTCAAACCACAGGAATTCTCAGTGTTCCATGAGTCACACTCTCTGTGAGTTCACTTTGCCTTCGGATCACCGTAGGGGTGAGAGGTCTTGAAACAGAATGAATGAATGAACAAATAAATACACTCTAAGAAACCTAGACTTTTTGTGTCTTGGCATGGCAAAAGCAACTTTCTTCTAAATTTATCTCTCTACATGAATACTCTGATTGGTTTTGCATGTGTATGTTTACAATTTTCTTATGTATAGGCCAAGGACAGACAGTACGTTGAGACTTCATGCTGACAAATTACAATATGCTTTTCTTACAACAAAACATGTCTGTTTTTAGAACTTCATAATAGCTTCAGATACATGTAGTGAGTTGGCGTTTCTATTTTGCAGAGTCAAAGTGATTGTTATCAATAGATATTTTTCCCTTTTTAATATTTCTCTGTTAACAGTGCTGGCTTGAACCCAGAAGTCTGTATCTGGCCTGTGAATGTGCCATTTATTCTTGCTCTGAAGTCAATGACAATGAAGTGTCCAATATGCATGAAACTACAATTCTCATAAAATGACTTGAAAATAGATGGCTGAGAATTTATAGCTCTCCTATGACTCTTGTTTGAGGACCTATTCTAATAACCACTTATATGTAATCAGATGGACTTTATGCAACCTCATCTTGTAAATGGACCATGTGAATGTTTCCCTATTATTGCTGCCATAGCTCACAGACTGCATAAGAGTTGCAGGTCATTTTGCACCAAAACAAATTACTACTCCAACAATAGAAATTACAATGGCCTTCACATAAGTCATGCCTCTGTAATGTAATGTGGAGAATAAAAAAAAAAAAACTGCTTAGGAGTCATAGGTAGAATTCACCCATTAAACTGTCTTCTCTTAAATTTCTCACTGAGACATTTTCTGTAGATAAAGAAATAAGGAAAATTGCTACCAAAAAGCTGTTTTGTCCCACCTTATAAGTCATAGGGGAAGTTATACTACTATATTCTTTTAAAAAATGTTTGTGAAATATGAATATTAAATATATAAAATAATTACCCTCAAAAAGGATATATTTTGTTTATTCAGTTTTATACACGATTCATTTTGTTTGTGCTTTAAGTAATGATATCCAAAGTTTTTCAGTTCTTTTTTCACCATTTAAAATTAAGGCAGACATTTAAATCTAAGAATTTTAAAAATCTAGAATATGAGAATTTTTTTTCTTTGCTATTAAATGCACCCACTTAAAATCATGTGATAAGTATTGAAGGAACCTACATAAGTACTTTCTTAAGTTTGAGAGTCACAAGCACCCCATTTAGCATTTATTTTATCTGAAGAGTAAAATTTAAAACAATAAAATAAATGCATATACATCCACATATATGAAATATATTTTGGAAAAGATATGTTAAATATGTTTTAATGACATGCTAGAATCATGCATTAAATAATTCAAAAAATCACTTGTAAAACAACTATGGATAATAAAGCAAAATAAGCATAAAGAAAAAACAATCTTAAAACATTTTTCAACATTACTCAGATTTCCTATTCCAAGTCTCAATATCCAACTGCATATATGTGATCTAAATAAGATTGGTCCAAACTTAATTATAATTATGAAAAATTTTCTGTCATGACTCTTAAGAATTTTTAATATAAAATTACTACTCTTGAGGAAATAATGTAATCAGAACAGCCTTGTACTAGGACAATAAAGAGAGGATTTAAATGTTTGGTTTTGGCAGCTGACTATGGGTCTTATATAACAATTTTTTAGATTCTTCATCTTGCAATATGGGGCACACCTTCCCACTTGAAAATAATCAGTGGTGGTGAAGAAGGCTACTCTCTTTTTTTTTTTTTTTTTTTTACAAATAGTTTATTGTCAAATTAGTTTCTACATAACACTCAGTGCTCATCCCCAAAGTGCCCTCCTCCATGCCCATCCCCCCTCCCCCCCACATCCATCAGTCCTCCGTTTTTGTCAGCATTCAAGAGTCTCTCATGGTTTGCCTCTCTCCCTTTCCCCCACCATTTCCGCCCTTCTTCTCCCCCTTGTTCCTCCGTCAAGTTCCTCCTAATCCTCCTATACGTGCAAACATATGATATTTGTCCTTCTTTGCCTGACTTATTTCGCTCAGCATAACACCCTCAAGGTCCATCCATGTTGCTACACATGGCCAGATTTCATTCTTTCTCATTGCCATGTAGTATTCCATGGTATAGATAAACCACATCTTCTTGATTCATTCATCTGTTAATGGACACTTAGGCTCTTTCCATGTTTTAGCTATTGTGGAGAGTGCTGCTATGAACATTGGGGTACATGTGCTCCTATGCCTCAGCATTTCTGTATCCCTTGGGTAAATTCCTAGCAGTGCTATTGCTGGGTCATAAGGGAGTTCTATTGTTAGTTTCCTGAGGAACCTCCACACTGTTTTCCAGAGGGGCTGTACCAGTTTACATTCCCACCAACAGTGTAGGAGGGTGGAAGAAGGCTACTCTCTTTACGCCATTCAGAGTTTATGTATCCCCATAACCATAATTATTTGATATTTCATAAATGAGAGATCACATAATTCATTTAACTTTTTTTTCTTGGCCTAACCGTTCAAGTTTGTGACCAGAGTTCATTTCAGGAGCACAGCTGAGTTTTGGTAAATTGAGTTCAAAAAGTCTACTAAAAGGGTGATGGATGTTAAGGAGGGCACTTCTGATGAGCACTGGGTGTTGAATGTAAATGATGAATCACTGAATTCTGCTCTGGGAAAGCAATGTTGCACTCGATGTTAAATAACTAAAATTTTAAAAAGTATTGATTTTTCCTAAAGATGCAGCTATCCTCTTGAGTCAAAAAGGACATTTTTCCTTCCCTATGTTTTTCAGTAGAATTAACAGAGTATAAATTAATTTTAAAAGCAGAAAGTTAATGCCTAATAAAAAACAATAATAACATTAGTTAAAACAACAATAATAATATTATCAGGTACTAAGTACTTATGTGCTTAAATTTTCTGGGTAGGTTTTTGCTTGTTTTGTTTGTTTTTGCTATGGCCCAGATTCATTTGAATAGCCCTACAGTGAAATTGCTATTTGATGGAGCTGGGGTTACAAGTGTTTGCCGAAAGCCCGTATGCCTTGTTTCATTTTTAACATTTCAAAAAGGATTCAAGAATTACATGGCAATAACTATTTGTAAACTATATCATTTTCATGCAGTTTTTTCCATTCTTTTTTGACATTAGAGTGTGTACATGTGTACATGCTAACACATATATACACATACGTAAAGAATAGCTGAGACAGGACTGTTCTGTTTCAAATGATGACTTACAGTAAATTTTCACTTTCGGCAGAGACAACTTTATACACACACACACACACACACACACACACACACACACCACTTCTTAGAATCATTAAAATTGTTTTAAAATACGAAAGCTAAAAAGGACCTTAAAATAGAAGGAAATAAATACAAAACAATTTCTAATTAATAGAAATAATAGTGAAACAAAATAAAATTGGTTTTTGAGAAGCAACATTTTGTTTATAGACAAAAAAAAACAAGTTTTTGATTCTGTTATAACTACTAAGGGTTCAATACATTTATTGGTTTTGCATTGCTGTAAAAACACCACACAAATCAATTTTAAACAAAAAGAGTAACAAAAAATCCATTGTCATATATGTAAATATATATCCAAGACTTTTGTGAAGAAAAGTAAAACATCTTATACAAGAATATAAAAGGAACTTAGATAAATGGATATATAATCTTCAGTGACGAAAAGACTAATATCAGAAAATACACATTTTGTTAGCCTATATGTGCAACAGAACTATGATTCGGCTTAATATAGAAACTCATCTTTTAAGATTTCAAGATTTTTATGAGACTATTGTGATCCAAATTAACAAAATCAGTCAATGCACAGGATGGAGAAAGGAGAAACTGACCAAGACAGCTTTTACATTCCCCTCCGTTTGACTAATCTTTAGACAAAGTTCTTCCTAACTTAGGCCCCTGACCTTTTTCTCAGAGAATTTATTTCAGAAAACTTGCAAATGTAAATGCTTTCTCTGCTCCCTTGGGGTGTAAATCTCCTCCTAGCCTATTGCCAGTTTTGTAACTCAGGAATATTTCACGGATCTGAAAGTCATTTCTCTGATAGGCAATCATCAAGGACCATAGCACCCTTACCTCCTAGTCTCTGTGAAAGTATATGAATCTAGCTTCCTTAGCTTCAGTTAACTAACAGATAGTCTAACCACATTGACCAATTCCCCCTACCCAACTTCACCCAGTAGTTTTCTTTTTTTAAATTTTTTTTTAACATTTTATTTATTTCTGAGAGAGAGAGAGACAGCGTGAGCAGGGGTGGGTCAGAGAGAGAGGGAGACACAGACTCTGAAACAGGCTCCAGGCTCTGAGCTAGCTGTCAGCACAGAGCCCGATGCGGGGCTCGAACCCACGAACCGTGAGATCATGACCTGAGCTGGCCGGCCGCCCAACCGACTGAGCCACTCAGGCGCCCCAACACCCAGTAGTTTTCCACTAGCTCATTCATCACTTAAAAGTTATCTTGTCCCTTGCTTCAGGTGAGTTGAGATCAGTTTTTCTCCCCTCTTACAATAATCTGGAATAATGATGTCCTTGTCTGTTTTACTCGTCCAGGGCAATTTTTCTTTGACAAAATATATACATGTACATAAGGGACGTTGATATCTGGTACAAGTAGCAGCACAAAGAAGTGAAGAAAATGATCCAGTGAGTAGCCTTGGAACAATTAGTTGTGCATATGTAATCAGAGGGACCCACTGATTATTTTTCTAATACTAATATACCAAAATGAATTTCTGCTATATTTAAGAGTTGAACACACAATTAACAAAAGAGAAAGACAATAAGCATAAAACTCATGAAATACATGCTTTAACTTAGTAATCAAAAAATTATTAAAGATATACAAATTGTATATAAAGATACCACTTTATATACTTTGTATATATGATACTACTTCATGAAATTACCTATAAATGGTTGTTTTCTTAAGATCATTATTGTGAAGGATATAGAGAAAAATGGGTGAGAGTTACATTCAGCACTATTGATCATGGACAATAATTAATTTGAAAGAAATATTCAATAGTATGTGTTTAAATATACTGAGTATTGAGATTATTGAGTCATATGGAAGTGTTATTTTAAATTTTGTGAGAAACCTCAATATTATTTTCCATTATATCTATACTAATTTACATATATATCAAAAGTATACAAGGGTTCCATTTTCTCCAGATTATCATCAATACTTGTTATCTCTTGTCTTTTTGAGAAAAGACGTCACAACAGGTATAAGGTGATATCTAGTGGTTTTGATTTGCATTTTCCTTTTTTTTTTTTTTTTAATGTTTTATTTATTTCTAGGAGAGAGAGAGACAGCGTGAACAGGGGGGGGTCAGAGAGAGAGGGATTCACAGACTGAAACAGGCTCCAGGCTCTGAGCTGGCAGTCAGCACAGAGCCTGACGCGGGGCTCGAACCCACGAACCGCGAGATCATGACCTAAGCGAAAGTCGGACGCTTAACCGACTAAGCCACCCAGGCGCCCCTTGATTTGCATTTTCCTGATGATGAGTGATGACCAGCATCTTTTCACATGTGTTTGCCATCTGTATGTCTTCTCTGGAAAAATGTCTATTCAGTCTTCCGACCATTTTTAATGAAATTATTTGTTGTTGCTGTCGTTTTTGCTATTGACTTGTAAGTTCCTTGTATATTTTGGTTATTAACTTTTTATTGGATGTACAATTTTGTAAATATTTCAGCTATTCCATAAATTGCCTTTTCATTTTGTTTATGGTTTCCTTTGCTGTCCAGAAGCTTTTTAGTTTAATGTAGTCCCACTTACTTTTATTTTTGCCTACGCTTTTGGTATCATATCCAAAATTCATTGCCAAGCATGTGGTTCATTTTTTCCAGTGCTTTCCTCCAGCAATTTTGTGACTTCAGGTCTTACTTTTTTAAGTCTTTAACTCATTTGAGTTGACTTTTGTATATAATGAAAGATAAGGACCCAATTTAATTATTTTACACGTGAATATCCAATTTTCCCATCACTGTTCATTAAAGAGGCTACATGTTCTCCATTGTTTATTCTTGGCACACTAATGTATACATTAGTTGGTCACCTATGTTTCAACTTATTTCTGGGCTATCTATTCTGTTACTTTGGTCTATCTGCTTTTTGCCATACCATATTGTTTCTATTACTGTAGCTTTGTAATATAGCTTAGAATCAGGGAGCATGATGCCTTCAGTTTTGTTCTTCTTTTTCAAGATTGTCAGAATCTTCTGTGATTCCATACTAATTTTAAGATTGATTTTTCTATTTCTTTGAGAAACACCATTGTAATTTTTATAGCGATAGCGTTAAATCTGTATATGGCTTTGGATAGTATGGACATTCTCGTAATATTAATTCTTTTGGTCAATTATCTCAGAATATTTTTCCATGTATTTGTGTCTTTGTTGAATTCTTTTCATATATTTTCATGTCACAGGATCCTTTTCTTTCCACTTTAAGAACACCCTTATGACATTTCTTGTTAGGTGGGGCTGGTGGTGATAAACTCTCTTTGCTTTTGTTTGTCTGGATGTCTTTATATCACTCTCCTTTATGAAGGACTGCTTTGCCGGTAATATTTTAGGTTGGCAGGAGTTTTTCTTTCCAGCACTTTGAATATGGTATCCACTGCCACCTGGAATGCAAGTTCTCTGCTGAGAAATCCGCTGATAATCTAATGGGGGTTCCCTTGTATGAGTGGGTGTTTCTTTTTTCCTTCACTTTCTGCTCTCAAAATTCTCTCCTTAAAAAAAAAAAAAAAAAAAAAATTCTCTCCTTGTCTTTGATGTCCTATTCACCTGATTCACTGTGATCCTTATACCCTTGTGTTAGTGTTTCTGCATTTGAAGGAGCAAAAATCTCTTTCAGTTTTTATAGCTTGTTTTTAGCAAGTAAATATCTTCTCTTCTCAGTTCCTTGAGCTGATGGGATTGTCTCTAAAAACACAGTTAAGCTGGCCTGGAGTCAATGACATGGACATTTCAGAATCTACAATGGTCCTGGGTTTGGAAGGCTTGCCTCCAAGAACACCCAGACTGTGGTCCAGAAGGGCTAGAGCTGAGTCATGGGTGACTTCAGGGTCCAGTGCCAGGACTGAGGTCTGTGGGCCTGTAACCCGACTTATGGGAAGATATGACTCCTCCTTAGCCCATTGACATATGATACTAGGAGCAAGACCAAGGCCAAACATAACTCTAGCCCTGACCACAGTGGGAAGGAGCCATTTCTGGTCCTATAGCCAGGACCGTGTTGCATAAGTCAGCCACCTGCGTGCAAGTCTGCTTTCTCAAAATGAGGGTCCTAGGTCTTTGACTCCACTGGGGTTTCACAATTTTTTACCAGTATCCCACAAAGACCCACAAAGGCTGCCCAAGTTATTGCTGCTGAGGTGAATGCAAGGGGAGGAACCTCTATTCTGCCATCCTAATGATGTCACATCTAGACAGCTTAATCAATTAATGGGGGAATTAACTATGCTGGCAAAATTATCCTCCACTCAAAGTACAATAAAAAAAAAATGAATTAAAAACACCATCATTATAGGGACATCTGAATGGCTAAGTTGGTTAAGTGTCTGACTCTTGACCTCAGCTCAATTCTTGATCTCAGGGTCGTGAGTTCAAGCCCCATGTTGGGCTCCACAAAGGGCATGAAGACTACTTAAAAAAAAATCCATCATTATATAAAGTTGGCACTAGTTTTTTTTTAATTAATTTATTTATTTTTGAGAGACAGAGAGACAGAGGATGAGCAGGGGAAGGGCAGACAGTAAGGGAGACACAGAATCCAAAGCAGGCTCCAGGCTCTGAGCTGTCAGCACAGAGTCCAACATGGGGCTCCAGCCCACAAACCGTGAAATCATTACCTGAGCTGAAGTTGGAAGCTTAACCAACTGAGCCACCCAGGCTCCCCAATAAGTCTTCAGTTTCTGAAACAAACTGCTTTGGTGTGTGTCTTGTATGTGTCTATACATGCACGCACACACACACACACAAACAGATACACACACATGTGTTGAATAAATACTAACATGGAAAAAACTTAGAATAATTATATAGTGAACCATCATTTATCATTCCAGAGGTCTTCATTCTCTCTTAGAATCACAGGAAATGCGTTGCCATTTATAAATGTATTTATTTTTAAACTAGGCATTTCATTGCAATTTCTAATTATTCATTTGTTAATTAGTTGATTGGAGAGATATAACACTTCCTTAAGAAATAATTTATCATTGAGAATTATAAAAATTTATAAATGTCAACATATTAGTAGAAGATTAAAAGTAATAGTGAAAGAAGAAAGGATATGAAAGGTTTAAATTACTTACCATTACATTTTACCTTGATATTTGGAGTAAATATAATGAATTGCTTTCCATTATGGAAAATACTTATATCCTGTGTAACATTAGTTTAAATATTGGCTACTTATGGAGTGGGGGATAAGGCTTCCACTTGTGGAATGAATAAGTCATGGAAATAAAAGCACAGCAGGGCATCTGGGTGGCTCAGTCAGTAAAGTGTCTGACTCTTGATTTTGGGTCAGGTCGTGATCTCTCAGTTCATGGGATTCAGACCTATGGGATCTCAAGGTTTGTGGGATCACAGTGTTATCGAGGAGGCTGCTTGGGATTTTCTCTCTCCCTCTTTCTCTGTCCTTCTGTCACTCATGCCCTCTCTCTCTCTCTCTCTCTCTCTCTCTCTCAAGATAAACAAATAAGCTTTAAAAAAAGGCACACCATAAAGAATATTGTCTATGATATTGTAAAAGCAATATATGGGAATAGATGGTAGGCATACTTGTAATAAACACAGAATAATACATAAACTTGTCAAATCACTATGTTATACACCCAAAACTAATGTAACATTGTCAACTATATATGAATAAGCAAACAAACAAATAAATACTAGTTACTCATTACTAAGCAATGAATTCAAAGAAAATATTTAACTAGTTTCTTTCCTCATCTGAATATTTGTAAAATAAACTTACCTACCTCATAGGATAACAATTGCTGGAGCATAGTACAGCTTCTTAATGGTCATTGCCATATTTAAATGAATAAATTGGACAAGCAAGCATTTTAAATAGAAGTTAATTGTAACAAAGGAGTTGTCAGTCTAGTGAGTATGCATAGTTTGTATTGTTCATATTGGTTGATACCAGAGTGTTTTGAAGATATTGATAATATTGGGCTAAGTGTCCGACTTTGGCTCAGCTCATGATCTTATGGTTTGTGAGTTAGAGCCCTGCGTCAGTCTCTGTGCTGACAGCTCAGAGCCTGGAACCTGTTTCAGATGCTGTGTTTCCCTCTCCCTCTGCTCCTTCCCTACTCATGCTCTTTTTCTTTATCTCTCTCAAAAATAAATAAACAGTAAAAAAAAAAACCCTGTTTCAAAATACCTAGGAATAAACCTAATCAAGGAGACAAGAGATCTGTATGATGAAAACTATATGTATCATGAAATCTTATGAAGGAAATTGAAAAAGACTCAAAGAAATGGAAAAGCATTCCATGCTCATGGATCCGAAGAACAAATATAGTTAAAATGTCATTACTACCCAAAGCAATCTACACATTCAGTGCAATCCCAATCAAAATGGCACCAGCATACTTCTCAAAACTAGAACAAACTATCCTAAAATGTGTATGGAACCACAAAAGACCCTGAATGGCCAAAGTAATACTAAAGAATAAAACCAAAACAGGAGGTATCACCATCCCAGACTTTAGCCTCTACTAAAAAGTTGTCATCATCAAGACAGTATGGTACTGGCACAAAAACAGACACATAGACCAATGGAATAGAATTGAGAACTCAGAATTGGACCCAACTAATCTTTGACAAAGCAGGAAAGAGTATCCAATGGAAAAAAAGCCAGCCTCGGGGCACCTGGGTGGCTTAGTCGGTTAAGCATCCGACTTTCGCTTAGGTCATGATCTCGTAGTTCGTGGGTTTGAGCACCGCGTCAGGCTCTGTGCTGACTGCCAGCTCAGAGCCTGGAGCCTGTTTCGGTCTGTGACTCCCTCTCTCTCTGACCCTCCCCTGCTCATGCTCTCTCTCTCTCTCTCTCCCCTAGAAATAAATAAAAACATTAAAAAAAATTAAAAAAAAAAAAAGGAAAAAAGCCAGCCTCTTTAACAGATGGTGTTGGGAGAACGGGACAGCAACATGCAGAAGAATGAAACTAGATCATTTTCTCACACCATGCACAAAAATAAACTCAAAATGGATAAAGGACCTGAATGTGAGACAGGAAACTATCAACACCCTAGAGGAGAAAGCAGGAAACAACCTCGACCTCCACCGCATCAATTTCTTACTTGACACAACCCCAAAAGCAAGGGAAACAAGAGCAAAAATAAACTATTGGGACCTCATCAAGATTAAAAGCTTCTGCACAGCAAAGGAAACAAACAAAAAAAATAATAGGCAACCAACGGAATGGGAAAAGATAGTTGCAAATGACATATCAGAAAAAGGGTTAATATCCAAAATCTATAAGGAACTCACCAAACTCCACACCCAAAAAACAAACAACCCAGTAAAGAAATGGGCAGAAGAAATGAACAGACACTTCTCCAAAGAGGACATCCAGATGGACAACAGACACATGAAACGATGCTCAGCATCCCTACTCATCAGGGAAATACAAATCAAAACCACACTGAGATACCACCTCAAGCCAGTCAGAGTGGCTAAAATGAGCAAATCAGAGAACTCTAGATACTGGCAAGGATGTGGAGAAACGGGCACCCTCCTACACTGTTGGTGGGAAAGTAAACTGGTAAAACCCCTCTGGAAAACAGTGTGGAGCTTCCTCAGGAAACTAACAATAGAACTCCCTTATGACCCAGCAATAGCACTGCTAGGAATCTACCCAAGAGATACAGGAGTGCTGATGCAGAGGAGCACACGTTCCCCAATGTTCATAGCAGCACTCTCAACAATAACCAAAGCATGCAAAGAGCCTAAATGTACATCAACGGTCGAATGCATCAAGAAGATGTGGTTTATCTATACCATGGAATACTACATGGCAATGAGAAAGAATGAAATCTGGCCATGTGGAGCAACATGGATGGACCTTGAGGGTGTTATGCTGAATGAAATAAGTCAGGCAGAGAGGGATAAATACCATATATTTGCACCTATAGGAGGATTAGGAGGAACTTAACGGAGGACCAAGGGGGAGAAGAAGGGGGTAAATAGTGGGGGAAAGGGAGAGAAGCAAACCATGAGAGACTCTTGAATGCTGAGAACAAACTGAGGACTGATGGGTGTGGGGGGTGGAGGAGGAGATCGGCATGGAGGAGGGTACTTGTGGGGATGAGCACTGGGTGTTATATGGAAACCAAGTTGAGAATAAATTATTTGTTAAAGAAAATTCATCACAAATAAAAAATATTTTTAAAGGGAACAAAATAAAATAAAAAACCCCTGTTTCTTGTAATGAGCATAATTGATGAAAAATAAGTAGTTTCTGTTGTATTAAAATCAAACCATTCAGAAAACTCAGAAATTGATTTAACAAAATATCAAACGTGAAAAGTGTTGACTTATATTTTTTCTGTAATAAAATTTACCTCATGAAAATATTTCAAAAATATCATTCCCTATATGTCATAATTCCCTTTAAGATAGTATTTTGGAGAAGAATATTAGCTAGAATTTTACAGTAGTATTAATTCCAATATTATTTTTCGACTTGTATACATATAGTCATAACTTGTACATTTTTTTTTTGCAAAGGAATATTTGGTCGATTTGTTTTAACCAATGTCAGACTCATTGCCACATCCTGGGATAGCAGTATCTTTAAGGAAGCCTTGCTGTTTTATAGAGCAGCATGAATTCATTCTTGCAAAATTTGACTAATATTACCTAAAATAATTATGTTAGCCATTGCAATAATCTAATGGAATGATTACAAAAGAGAAATGAAGATTTAACAAACACATTATTACTTAGACATAAAACAAAGGTTCTTATTAAATTGTGCTCAACGTTAAATTAAGCTTCTATGTATTTTTGTGAGCATATCTTGTTTCATTAGGATCAGTTTTGTTTGCATTAAAGGTGAACGCTACTCTTATAGCTTCTATTATCCAAGTGGATTGAAAATATAAGGGGGAAATTAGTTAAAACCTAGTTGCCATAGTAAAATGCAATCATATCAAACTAGTGGAGAATAAAAAATACATAACTCAATACAATCTCATTATTCATTTATCTGTTGGTTTTTCCATTACTGCAGAGAACTGCTTTGCACCAAAATTTGCTCCCAAGAGGGAAAAAAAAACCTCAGTCGACATACTAACAAGAAACAAAAATTTTAAAAAGTAAAACTTTTTATTTAATTACTTAGTACAAGGCCAGAAGAGGGATAATACCAAAATCAGAATTTCTGCTTATATTGCGTTACAAACAATGTATTTTGTGTCTGACTAAACAGGTAGTAAAAGGAATAGTGGCATGAGATTCTTTCTATTGGATTAAAAAAGGCCTTATCAAAAATTTTCAGTGAGGGAAACCTCTAAATAACTAGTTGGTATTTGCTACCTTGTAAATATGAGTTAAGTTACTGAGAAGAAAGATAACTAAAATATTATGATTGAAAAGTTTGAAAAAGAAAACAATTAGAAAAATAATGTCTTTATCTTATGATATCCAATTGACTACTTATTTTTCTATGTTCATGTGAAATGTATTTTGATTCTACTATTCTGGGCATGCATTCATATTATTATTATAGTAGTTGTTATATCAAAGTAAGTCAAAAGCAGTGCAAATGAATCACTCTTTCCGGTGAGCAGCCCTGATGCTGCCATGAACCAGCTAAGTGATGATTCCCTTGATATCTCAAGAAGACTGAGAGCCTGTAAACACTCATTTCTCTTACAACATCATCAATCTAAAATTAGAATAGTAAAGGCACATTTAAAGCAGTGCTTTTCAACTATAGTACATGGAGCCATTGAAAAAGGGAACCCAATAAACAAGATGTCTGTCCATCCCTTCTCAATCAGAAATCTGCTTCTATATTCTTTTATATAATAGTTTCCTGTAAAAATACCCTCAAGGTAAATATATATATTTAATACATAATTACATGTAATATATATTTAATATATTTCATATATTAAAAATAAACATGTAGGTTCATATATATATTTATAATTATACATAAGTATGGCATATAAATATATATATATTTTTTGCCTTAAAAGACTTTTGATACAGACTTGAGTCAATTTGTGTTCAACAATTTGAATCATCAATTCATTCCAACTATAGGAAACATTTTCAGTTCTTCGTGTTATGGTTAATTTCTTTTTTGTGTGCTTTTGTGTTTTGCATTTTGCTTTTTGATTTTAAAGATATTGTTTTTTTCTTTTTTTAAAGTTTCTATTTTTAATTCAAGTTAGTAATACATAGTGTTATATTAGTTTTAAGAGTATAATATAGTGATATTGTGATTACTTTCAACATGACATAATGTTGAAATATGTCAATTTTTGAACTAATATCAATAATTGAACTAATTGCATTTACAAATAAGCTTTGCTAAAACTGAATTTTTTTCGTTGAATACAGTTTCAATCAATAAATGTGTCTAATATTTTTGTGTCTAATATTAAGAGATACAAATATCTCTTAAGTGGGAAATAAATGTGTGTCTAGGTGTGATATATGTTGAATATTTGCAGTGTTTTTCCTTTATTAACGTCTGTCTTTCAGATATGCAAGGTGTTTATTTAAAATTTTCTTTTTTTAATTTAATTTTATTTTTATTTTATTTTTATTTTTTTATTTTTTATTTTTTTTATTTAAAATTTTCTATTTGTCATGAAATTACATTAAACATATGGCAATAGTATTTTAGGGAATGAGTAGACACTAACTACTTATGTATACTCTGAGAAGAATTGAATATTCACTTAATTTTAAGGGAGTTATATTATTGACATATTCATATATGGAGACAGAATTATGGAATAAGAAAAAGCAAAGTAATGTTGATTACTAGGATTTACTTGAATTCAAATAGATCTTAAATTCGACATTTGTTTTTTCATAGTCATAGATATTATATTCAACAGAATTGTCTTAACCTTGCTTCAAATGAAAAATTAAAGTAAGATTTCAACTACATACACTCAACCTGAGGACAATGAACTTCAATATAAAATGATATTTACAAAATCATTCACAACGCTTATCCTTAGCTATTTTTGTTGGTATCTTCTAATAAAATTCCGAGCATAACATGACTATAAAACTAAAACATCTAATAATATTTTAACATTAACATGCGGATTATATGATTTGTAAAATGAATGCTTTGTGAGAACATTTACAAATAAAGGGTCCAAAAGAGCACATTATAAAAATTGACACTTTCATAAATTTTGAATAAATTTTAACATTTGTAATTAATCTTTGAATAAAAGGCCATAAAATGGAGAGGATGGGGTTGGCAGAGCATTATCTAAAATTATTATCAAAACTTACCCTTTTGACAGCGGCTAAGTTATTTGTTTGCTGCAGGTTACATGTTTGTAGCTTGTAATTAAAGGACTTTAATACAGAAAGAGGAAAAAACACCACCTTTGGAATAAAAATGCTGAAAAATGAGAAGAAAAGTAAATGAATGAATTCAGAATTATTTTCCTTCGATAAAAGAAGCAAAACATATTTTGTCATGGCATACAATTTGAAGACATGGAAAACTGCTTATTACGTAAGATAACAAAGTTACTATACTGGGAAAAGATGCACATTCTACTCATTTGTGGTTTTTAAATACTATTCTAAATAATAGACTGCCTAATTAAGCAAACTGGTGTGTGTGTGTGTGTGTGTGTTTGACAAAATAAATGAAATCCTATAAACCTACCACAGAGCTGAAGATTATTTTCTACATGCAAGAATATTTTATACATTTCTTTAAGATATAGAGAAAAAATAAATTGAGGAAAAGTCACTGAAAAATCACTAACAATCTACTTAGAAAAGCAGTCCGTTGCCATGGGAAGTAATTAAAGCAGATCTTTGAGAAGGTGTAGGTAGAGAGGGTGGAGGTGAGAGTATGGAGGGGAAAGGGAGGCTCAGATGAAATCTCTTTCAACACTATAGTTCAGAGGTGGTTGAAAGGTGCCAAGGAGTGAGGCTCAAAAATGAGTAAGAATTAATCAAACAAAAAGCTCCCTAGTGGGTCCCTCACTCAAAAAAAAAGCTTTTTACTGACAGAGAAGAGCTTTGCTGGCAAGGAGAAATGCAGAGCCATACCTTTATTTTTTTTTAAATTCATTCATTTATTCATTTAACATGTATTTAATAAGCTCCTACATTGTGTCTGGCATTTCTCAAGATGAATCATAAACAGGGGACAAAACCATAGATAATTGGAAAGGAATCCAGGACAAAGGCTGATTTTTAAAGCTGCAAATATTGTTAGTGCTATTGTTCCTTGGCACTCAGAAAGAAGAAACACAGAGAAACAAAGTTTCCAAGTGTGAGTTTGCCATGATTCTGACTTACTCCTGGTTATCAACAGATTGCTGGATTCTATACCGGAAATGAAAATTTGTATCTACCCTTCCTCTTTTAATTTAAAATGGGCTATGAAAAAATTTTTAATGTTATTGTTTCTTTGGTGAGGAAAGGGCGGAGAGAGAAGGAGACAGAATCCCAAGCAAGTTCCAGGCTCTGAGCTGTCAGCACAGAGCCTCACTTGGGACTCCACCTCACAGATGATGAGATCATGGCCTGAGCTGATGTCAGACACTTAACCAACTGCACCACCCAGGCGACCCATATGGGGAAAGATTTTATACACATACCTACACATATCTACACATACACATAGACATGAAGAAACCTGAAAGTTGCTGTTAGATGACAAGAAATATGCAGGAATTCTTGAGAATAAAATGCAAATAAGATAAAATTGATGGAAACAAGAATAGACAAAAGAACAGACAAAAACTAAGTTTGTAATTGAAAACTCAAAATAAAGATAAGAACACTTTTCTCTAACAAAGGCTGGGAGGGGAGCCCAAGCTCAGATAATTGAAATTAGAATAAACACAAGGGAGAAAAAGGCTAACTAACTGCAGAATGGCATTATATCAAATATGCCATTCAAGTTTTTTTATTTTTCTTTTTAAAAGAATTTTTAAAAGTTTATTTTTGAGAGAGAGACAGAACATGAGTGGGAGAGGGGCAGAAAGAGAGACTTGGAATCTGAAGTAATACAGAGCCACATTTGGGGCTCAAACTCATGAACCTTGAGATCATGACCTGACCCCAAGTAGAACACTTAATTGAGCTGCTAGGGCAACCCCCATGCTTTTTTTTTTTTAATTTTTTTTTATGAATATCTTTATGAAAACAGTATTATTTGGAATCAGGAGAAGATTCTACAAATTGTAAACATTTGATTATATAATTGACTCTATTTGAAAGGTGAATTAAGAATGATACAAATAAGAAAAGTAAGGGATTAAAACATAAGTACATATGTCCTGATAATGTCGAAAAGGAACAACATATAAAAATTGTAAATTTTGGGGTCTCTGGGAGGCTTAGTTGGTTAAATGTCTGACTTTGGCTCAGGTCATGATCTCATGGTTCCCCAGTTCAAGCCCCTCAAGGGGCTCTCTGCTGTCAAAACAGAGCCCACTTTGGATCCTCTGCCCCCCCTCGCCCCTCCCCGACTCTTGCACGCACCTGTGCACTCTCTCACTATCTCTCAAAAGTAAAAACTAAATAAAAAAATTGCAAATTTTTGCAGTATGTGAGACCTGGAATGAGTTAACTGATTTCCTTATCTAAAATATCCTATAATTTTTTAAAATTTTATTTTATTTTATTTGAGAGAGAGAGAGAGCACAAGCAGGGAAGAGGGACAGAAGGACAGACTGTGAGAGGGAGAGAACCCCCAGTAGACTCTACACTCAGCCTGATGTAAGACTCAGTCCCACAACCCTGGGATCATGACCCGAGTTGAAATTAAGTCAGGCATTCAACCAACTGAGCCACAGAGACACCCTGTCATTTTTAATTTGATAGATTTTATAAATCAGAAAACATAAACTTTTAAGACAATTTTGTAACTGCAGTACATTAAAAAAAAACGGCCTAACACTTCACCTCTGTTTGCATCCATACCCTTTGCAACCTCTCTGCATAAATGCCCTTGGCAATGGGATGCTCCATCTCTATCAGAGATAGAGTCTATTTCCTTAGCCTCTTGAATCTAGCGAATCCTTGTGATTTAATCTGGCCAATAGTATGTGGTAAAAATAGAGTAATAGGAAGTGTGGGCTTTAAGGAAGACTTGTTGGGAGCTCTGCTGCTATCATATGAGTAAGTCTAGGCGCTCTTGGCAGGGGATGATAGGCTGTGTAGACCAGCCCACAGCCATGTGACCCATAAATGTGTAGAACACAACCTAGCTCAGCAGCGCTGACGCTCCCACAGCTGACTGCAGACGCCTGAGATACACAGCCCAGCCGACCCAAACACCCATGAATCGCTGTTGGAAGTCACTGCATTTCAGAGCAGTTTGCTAAACAGTAGCATTAATGTAAAACAAACCGTGGATATTTGAGATGAAAATTATCTCTTTTTAAATGATACTTTACTTTTTTAAAAAATTCTGTTTGTTTTTCATAAACAAAATCTAACTTTAAGGTAGAAGATCCAGAATATGTCAAAAATAATAGTAAATTAAAAAGGTGATTCAGAAAGGTTGAGAAATCTATGTGAGGTGTGAGGCTAAGCAGTTAAATTATAAAACAAACAAAAGCTCTTTTGATCAAATAAATATACACAAAACAATAAAATATGGAACAAAATAATAAAAATATCATGTAAAATCTGAATAGGAAAAAAAACCAATGATGTCTCTAGTTAAATCTAAGATTTATCTACATTCTGAAATATTGTTTACTTAAACTTTTTTTTAGAGAGAGAGAAATCACAAGTGGGAGAGAGGGGCAGAAGGAGAGAGAGAGAGAGAGAGAGAGAGAGAGAGAGAGAGAGAATCTTAACCAGGCTCTACACTCAGTGCGGAGCCCAATGTGGGATTTGGAGCTTGATCCCAGAACCCTGGGATCATAACGTGAGTTGAAATCAAGAGTCCAGGGCTCAAATGTCTGAGCCACCCAGGTGCTTTGTATATAGCCATTTTAAAGTAAAGTGTGATATCCTGACATTCTTCCCTGAATAATCCATTATGCTTAAAAAAGTATACATTGTCATAATTATAAAAATATCATTATTTGTAACTAAACATAAATTCCCTAATATAATTTTATATCTAGTCTACATTCAAATGCCCCTAAAACGTCTTGTATAGATGTCAGTTTGTTTTTATTCAGGATCCTATCAAGTGTAGATGGATTGTATCTGGTTTTTATTGTTCTTTAGTCTCTTAATCTAAAATAACCCCCACTCCTTTCTCCCTTTCTTTCTGCCTTCTCTCCTATCTTTTCTTCTCTTCTTCCTTCCTCTGTTTCTTTCTTTTTTCTTTCTTTCTTTCTTTCTTTCTTTCTTTCTTTCTTTCTTTCTTTCTTTCTTTCTTTCTTTCTTTCTTTCTTT